>NW_021826960.1:0-11300 GCF_006345805.1 Octopus sinensis | reverse complement strand
GATAGTGAAGAAACTGTGCACAGTTTGTGGAAATTAGCTTCCCAGCGGATGTAAATATAAAGCTGACGATGAGTGAAAAGAAGAACATCTATGCTGAGCTATTGAGGAATCTGCAGTTACTCTATCCAGAGTACAAGTTCAGGTTCATACCTGTAATTATTGGAGCCCTGGGATATGTAACACACTGCCTAAATACCAATCTTGAGAAATTAGTCTTCTCTAAATCAGAAATGGGAAAGCTAATTCGAAGACTACAGATCCAATCCATGTTCTTCGCATTGTTTTAGCCCTCAAATGACGCCACCCCGCTGGCTAAGCGAGCAGGCCAACAGAAGAAAGAGTGAGAGAAAGTTGGGGTGAAAGAGTACAGCAGCACCGGCATGGATCGCCACCACTCCCTGCCGGAGCCTCGTGGAGCTTAAGGTATTTTCGCTCAATAAACACTCACAACGCCCGGTCTGGGAATCGAAACCGCGATCCTATGACCGTGAGTCCGCTGCCCTAACCACTGGGCCATTGCGCCTCCACATATGTATGTATGTATGTTCCTTCTTCCCTTCTTTACTGAGCGTCCAATAATACTTTATTTGTTCCACGTCCTCGCGTTGGTGTGTTTTTTTTTTTTGTGTTTTCTTGTTTGGATTAACTATATAATATATAATATATATATATATAATATATAATATATATATATAGTATATATATGTATATATATATATATATATGTATATATATGTATATATATATATCTAATATGTATATATATGTATATATATATATATATAGATGTATATATATAATATATTATATATAATATATATATATATATATATATAATATATATATATATATATATTATATATATTATATATATGTATGTATGTATATATATATATATATATATAAAGTTTTGAATGATACAACAACGCACTATAATATAGACAATTACCTGTTGTAAATTAGTCATCCATAGTCTGATATGATATTTCGCAATAATATTCCTTCTTCAGATATTCTTAGTCGCGAAGAAGGAATATTATTCCAAAATATTATCAGACTATGGATGACTAATTTACAACAGGTATATAACACATTGTCTTTATTATAGTGCATTGTTGTACCATTCAAAACTGTTTATTATTTACAAACAATACACAATGCTCTTCTATATATATATAAGTGACTGAACACTACACTGACACGTGTACTCTTAACGTAGTCCTCGGGGAGATTCAGCGTGACACGGAGTGTGACAAGGCTGGCTCTTCCAAAAATACAGGTACAACAGAAACAGGAAGAAAGCGTGAGAGAAAGTTGTGGTGAAAGAGTACAGCAGAGTTCGCCACCAAACCCCTGCCGGAACCTCGTGGAGCTCTAGGTGTTTTCGCTCAATAAGCACTCACAACGCCCGGTCTGGGAATCGAAACCGCGATCCCACGAACGCGAGTCCGCTACCCTAACCACTGAGCCATTGTGCCTCTCTCTCTCTCTCTCTCTCTCTCTCTCTCTACATATATATATATATATATATATATATATATTTATATTATGTGCACATTTTAAGAACGTTAGTGTATTTGCTTTGAAACAGGTGACCAGCTCCATTTATGTAACAAAAGGTCAAAATGTCGATATTTTGTAAAAATTTTGGATTATGCATTCTAGTATTAGTCAGTATTATACTGGTTTTAAGAATGAAACTTTTTTCAGCTGTTCAGAGATTGCATCTTGTATTCCTATTTCTGCAGTCCATTGACCTTTTACTGATCTCATATCTGATTTTGTCATCAGAAAATTTTGAATTCTAATGAATAATAGGATAACTTGGACATAATTCTGTCTTGATCTCACTCATGACTTCGTTGTGTGTCTGTATAGGTAATCTCCATGTATGTTGGTTTCTGCATTATAATGCATATTTGATGACCATCTGCTGGTATTTATACTTGTATTGCAGGATTCAGGTTTGAAGGGAAGGTTTATGTATAAAATTTTTCTCACGTCAGGTGTGCAACTGTAATGAAATGTAAGATTATGCCTAATAAATAATTGCCTATATTTGTGGATGGTAGAGAAATGTCAGAAATTTCTTGTTGATATTAAACTTAGAATTTAGTGAAAAAGTGGGTTTCGGTGTCTCTTCTTAATTTGGGTGGTGGAGATCAGGTGCATAGGAAAATGGGTCTTTGAATCAGCTGTCTTGTCATAAAAAAGGGCTGCCTTGTCAAAGATTTACTTATTTGAGGACAAACTAGAAACCCGTCTGCGGATGTTGATAAGATTTTCGAAAAGTGCAGGTGGCTGGCAGAAGCCTGTACTCATGCAGGCTGCTTTTTTCATTAGATTTAAAGAAGTTGTTAATATAAGTTTGGAATTAAATTTGGAGTAATAGCTAGGAAGTAATTTATTGTTCGTATTTGTAGTGATTGTTAATTTTAGATCGCAACTACTAAATGAGTTTGACAAAATTTTTTCTTTAATATGTCAATGGTGTACATGTTGGTGTACTTGGATATAGCCACTTTTTTTCTGCTTAAAATATTTGAGATATATAATCCTATAAGGTCACATGTTTCTACGCTGTCATTTATCCCCCATACTTATATCAAAACAACTATTTAGATCCGATACTCAGGATGAATCTGTATGAAGCTGATATGTTTTTCTAGAAAGCAGGGTAATTTCGGTTTCGTTATCTTCAATAGTATTATAAGATATAAGGAATTCTAGCTGTTTGTTGAGTGGGAATTTAGAATTGGAAGAGAGATATTCAACAATGTCAAACTGGATACTTCTAGAATTATGTTTGATATTATTGATGCTAAAACAGCTGAAGATAGTTTTAGCATTGTTCTATTTTTGCAGGTTTTGTAGTTTTTTCTATACTGTTACCAAAATTATTTTAAAATATTCTTTCTGCTGACTAAACTAATGTCGCCAACGTTACCAAAATTTTCCTAATCCGTACGAATAAGAATTTTTCTATCGCCCATAGATATAATATTTTTTCTGGGAGACAGCATTAAAAGAATTTGCTAAAGTTGCGTCGAGGACATCACTGCTTATAGAGCTAGTATAATCAGAATAAAATTTACCAGAACGAAGATGCAGAAGTTTACCGTTTCTAATTGCAGCAACTCTAATATCACTCTTTTGAACTCTGTATGTGTGTCTCAAGCATTGGTTTATCGGTTATGGTATATAACCTTGGAAATAACATAGTAACTTAAAAGGCATTATTTATCGGTTATGGTAGTCCTTGGAAATAACCTAGTAACATAAAAACTTATGTAGGTTTTATTGCAAAACTCAGTGAAAAGTATTCTTGCAACGTATGTTTTCACACAGTCACTCAGAAAGATAACACCCCACATCAATCTCTAAATATATCTGGTTTTTAAAGGATTTTTATATAAACAATTAAAAAAATAATTGCTTGGATTAGTGTACAACTCGCTTCCTCTACACGACTTTCCAGAAGATAAAATGTTTGTCTCTCAGAGAATCATAACATTCCATTACAGTCCTATGCAATTCTAAACAAAACATCAAAATTCCTGATTTCTTGCCGACACTTCTATGAATATTAAGAATTTCCAGCAATCAATCACGTTTAAATAGATTATGTCTAACATGATGGAGTTACCATAAGCTAAAAGATGGTCGTATAATGAAAAACAAAATAACATTGCTATAAAAGAAACTTCATCAGTACTAAATGTTCATTTACGACATTTACTTTCGAACTACATTATGGTTATAATAAACACAGAGAAACATAATTGATATTTTAAATTTTATGAAAAGTACACGTGTTTCAGTAAACCAATTGTCATTACTACGCACTGCTGCTTATTTTTCTTGCGTAAAAATGACAATTGCTTTACTGAAACACATGTATGTCTTATATAGCTTAAAATAATAATTACTACTATATATACATACATGCATATATACACACATATATAATGTATTATACTCTCATGTATAGATGCATGAAATTCTTTTAAGCCGAGCGATAAAGCTGTGAATATCATTAGAAAGATTGACATGATATTGGTTGTTGAAACATGGATGTATATGAATGACTACTCGCAGATTTATGTTCCCTGCCCTCAGTCGCTTAAAATTACTATTTGTTGTAACTCAGAGTTACAACACACTGGTTCGACCGAATTGAAATATATTACTAATCTCTAGAATGATATCGAATACCCTCTCTTCCGACTACATACATACATGCATACAAAAAAAAAAAACCATGCATGGGTATGTTGCCCGGAAGCTTGGAGAAGACTGTAGAATTGACACGAGGCGCAGCCTCTCTTGGACACAAGACCACTACATCACATTACACTTTGAAGGCTATGCGTTTGCAATCCAGGAACAGGAGATTGCCACAAAGGATAAAAGAGCACGCACACACACACATATATACGATGGGCTTCCTGAGAGTTTCCTTTTACCAAATTCACTGCCAAAGTATTGGTCGGTGTGGGGCTATAGTAGAAGAGAATTTGCCAAATGTGCCATACATTGGTATTGAACCCAAGACCGCGGTGTTACAAAGCGAGTTTCCTAACCACATAACCAAGCTTGTGTCTAAAAGGAGCGATTATAATTTATAATTATTTTTTCATTTAAGCTTAATCAATTTCTATTCAAATAAATTAGGCCGGATTCCAACAGACTTGTTCAAATTAAACAATGTGATTGATTGATTGATTGACTGTCTGATTGATTGATTTCGATATCGATCCGTTGTCACTCGAATTTTTACCAATGATTGTCTGTTGAAGTAGGCGCCTACTCAATAAATTAGCTTTCCTTTAGTTCCTTCCTTCCTTCCTTCCTTTCTTTCTTTCTTTCTTTCTTGCTTTTTTCTTTCTTTCTTCTTTCTTTCTTTCTTTCTTTCTTTCTTTCTTTTTTTCTTTCTTTCTTTCTTTCTATCAGTCTGTCTGTCTGCTGTTTCTCTGTATTTCTTTTTGTCGTCCTTTCTTACAATCGTTTTCCTTTCTTTCTGGAATCATCATCATCATCATCGTCATCGTTGTCATCATCACCATCGCTTCTTCTTTTTTCTCTTCTTCTTCTTCTTCTTCTTCTTCTTCTTCTTCTTCTTCTTCTTCTTCTTCTTCTTCTGCTTCTGCTTCTTCTTCACAATAATTCATTCCTTCATTTTCTCACTCCATATGTATATATGTACGTATGTATGTATATGTGAATGGATAGAGCTCTTCTGGTAAAAAAAAAAGATAACATTAACGCTAATCACAGCTGGAAGGAACCTTCCCATGGAGAGGTGGACGGTGGGGAGACATACTAAGATTACCCCCATACTTAAATGGGAGAGGGGGCGAGGCATAATGATGGTGATGTGGTTGATAATGTTATTGGTGTTGCTTTGATGACCATGATGACGACGACGACGACGATAATCATGGTGGCAATGATGTTGATGTTGATGATGATAAATAAATGATAAAGATGTTGATCATGATGAGGATGATGCGAATGATGATGATGAGGAGGGGGAGTGAGGAGGAAGAGCAGGACAATGATGATGATGATATTGATGTTCACGATGATGACCATGAAGATGGCGACGACAACGACGACGATGATATTGGTGATAATGGTGATGATGATGATGGTGATGATAATGATGATGATGATGACGACGACAGCTACGATGCTCCTGCTGCTGCTGATAGTGATGATGACGACGACGACGACGACGAGGACGATGATGATGATGATGATCATTATGATCATGATGAAGACGACGACGATAAAGATGATGATGATGATGATGATGGTGGTGGCGATGATGATGATGATGATGATGGTGATGATGATAATGGTGAAGACGACGACGACGACGACGATGATGATGATGATGATGATGATGATGATGATGATGATGACTGATGATGATGATGATGATGATGATGATGTTGGTGCTGCTGCTGCTGCTGCTGCTGCTGCTGATGATGATGATGATGATGATGGTGACTGTCCTCCGTGACCGACTATCAACTGACCGACCCCATTGCTCTCCAAAATATTGCAGATTTCTCTCAAACACTCTTTCAAATACAAACACACTAACTTAATAATAGAAGCAAAATGAAAGAAAAAGAATAAAATAAAATAATGGGCATGGTGGTCACATCTAGAACGCCTCCGGTCCTATCTATTCTAACAGATCTAACTAACCCAAGACTTAAACAACAACAGCGGGTTTTAAATCATCGATAATCTATCTGAACTCATTATCTTAAACAGTGTTTGCGAAAAGGGTCAGGAGGTAAGAGCAGTTAGAAGAGTTTAACCCCCTAATTTAGGATTGATGGTCAGATGGAGGTGTTCGATATGTTCAAGAGGGAATGACGAAAATGCTGTTTGAAAGCACTCGTCTAATGTTCACAGTTCCTATGTGAATGGCTTTATATGAAACAGCTGATATCACGTGTAGGAGGGTTCGAGTTCTTTCTATGGATTTGTCCTCATCATTTTCCATTGGTAAAAGCTCATAGGTAGAATTGGTGTTGGTCTAAGAGTTGTGTCTTGGTTCTGCTGGTTGTTGGAGATGCGGTAACGTAAAAAGAGTAGGGTGCGGCGGACGCTTGACAGAGTAGAGGTCAAGTGGATTGTTCGGTAACTAAAAACCTTCGTCGTGTTTTCTCGAGTGTCACTTGAAACAGAAAGTGAAAGTAGAGACAGGGATAAATGAGAGAGAGGAAGAGACAAATAAAGAAGGAGGGGGAGGAGGAGGAGGAGGAGAGAAGAGGGAGATGAAGGAGAAACAAAGATAAGGAAGAGGGTAAACTGATACGGTTCTACCATCGATCAAATTTCTCTCTCTCTCTATTTATCTATGTATAAATATATATGTGTGTGTGTGTACATATACACTTACAACACATACATGCACAAACACACATACATACACACACTCGCATACACACAGTTATGTATATATATATAAATATGTGACTTAACTTTGCCAAAGAGTCCTTCAACCCTATTCTTACTTTCACTTTTAACTGTCCTCACACATTTTATGAACACAAGGACAGTTCTTTTAGCCATCTTTATATTCCACATTCTTATTCTTTTCGAGACCTTTGTATTTGAAGAGGATTCCATTCGTGTTATTGGAATGATTTTATCTGTTAGACAAGACAGTAAGAATGTCTTGGACACCTGCTTTTATCACAATGTCTGGTTAGTTAGTTAGCTGCTGTCCTGCACCAAAAATACACCTCCAGTCACTAGCCATGTTTTGGTTTAACAATAGAGCCATATTGACTATATTTTTGACACTTATCTTTTCTTGTACCAGTATTAAATTATCATATATACTTCACTGCCGTTGATAGTAAAATCGCATTATCATATAGGATATTTGTACATGTGTGAGTGTATGTGTGTGTGTGACTGTATGTGTGTGCGTGCGTGCATGTGTATGTGTGTGTGAATGTGTGCGTGTGTATATCTGAGTGTTTGCGTGTGTGTGTGTGCGTGCCTGTGTGTGTGCGTGTCTGTGTGTGTGAGTGTGTGTGTGTGTTTGTGTCCGTGTGCGTGCGTGTGTGCATGTGTGTATGTCTGTGTATGTGAGGGTGTGTGTGCGCCTGTGTGTGTGTGAGTATGTCTGTGTGTGAATGTGTGCGTGTGTGCGCGCGTGCGTGCATTTGTGTGTGTTTGAGTGTGTGCATGCGTGCGTGTGTGACATGTGTGCGTGTGCGTGTATGCGTGCATGGTTGTGTGTGTATGTATTTTACACTTGTATTCGTTTACTTGTTTCACTCATAGCACTGCGGACATGCTGGAGCACAGTCTTGAAAGCATTTAGTTGATCGAATCGAACTTATTGCTTATTCTTATTAAAGTTTGGTACATATTCTGACCATCTCTTTTGTTGAACAGCTAAGTTAGGGTATCGTAAACATTGCAATCCCGATTGTTATGAGGTGGGAGGACAATACGAAAGACATATACATGTATGAATACATACTTACACACATACATATATACATACATTTCTATATGCATGCATATACATGAGAAAGCAGTGTATGCCATCAAAGTGACACTGGGGTAAAATATACGAAACCCAGTATATCCATCATGACTACCCAAATGATAAGGGTACACTTGGCACATGCGTCACAACCATATGTACGCGACATGGTGATATCATACCAAGATAAACAGCGCATGAGCTTGCAGTTGGGGCCCACTTAGAATTTTCTTCAGGTCAAGTAATCTATCTCGCTCAATTGGTCCCTGAATAAGGATGTTGAACGAAATACCTATGTTTCCAGAGGTGAATTATCCAAAACCCAAAGAATTCCTCTCAACACATGGCTATGATGCTCCCCCACTACTTCTGCTCGTGATCAGAGATGCACATATCGCCAACCACTAAGGGGCATGCTCAACTGGTTATGGTCAAGCAACTGACAAGCAAATCTGTGGTATTGAGCAGAATATTTGCTGTAGCCCATCTTTTATACCAAGACAAAACAATGTACATGATAACACTTCCAATCAGTTAAGATCAGAAGCCATGATAGTCACTGCCTGGTACTGCAGTATGTATGTATGTATGTATGTATGTATGTATGTATGTATGTATGTATGTATGTATGTATGTATGTATGTATGTGTGTATGTATGTATTTAGATGCATATATATATATATATATATATATATATATTATATATATATATATATATATCGTTGCTATAATGCAAAAGTGTTCAAACATTGCTTATCCATTCCATAGCAAAACCGTTCTACAACACTTTGACATTTTTTAGTATGTTGCAATCTGAAGCAGCTGGTGATGCGATAGATAAACAAAAACAAAAATAAGGCATTTGTCCAAATTTGGACATACGACAATTTAACATAATAGCAACGTTATATACACATATCGTAAATCTAAAAAAGAACACAAAAAACCAACAACGCGTGGACGTGGTACATGTAAAGTATTAGCAGATGCTCAGGGAAGGAAAGAAAGATGGTTTAATGTTTCGAGCAGATGCTCTTCTTCGGAAACAGAGAAAAGTCCAATAGAAGGGAAGACGAAGGAAGAATATACATACATACATACATACATACATACATACATACATACATACAACAAATATATATATATATATTGAAAGAAAGAGAGAGAGGAGAGGGGAGAGATGGAGAGAGAAACATGCACGTGACAGCAACAATAGCAGCAAGAATAATACTTTTTGGGAATTGGATCTCGAAGTACATATAAGTATATAAACAATAGCTTGAAAAACCCTTTTGGAGCGAAAAAGTTGAAGGATGCCTGCGATTTCACGTTCTGTCAAATGTTTCAAAATTCTTATAATGATAATAACAACAACAACAACAACAACAACAACAACAACAACAATAATAATAATAATAATAATACAGAATAATCAGTAAAGTATCAGATAGCTGAGAAGACCGTAATGCATGTTACCGTAGGCTGCAGGTAATAACCCCGATATGCATGCAAGACTCCAGGATTTCCAACAAAACCTGTGATTAAGAGAAAATAACAGTAACAACAATCATAACAACAATAACAGCTACAAGAATAAAAAAAACAGTAACAACAACAACAACAACAAAACAACAGCAGCAATAACAGCAGCAGCAATAACAACTATATAATTTTTTTTATTGCCCACAAGGGGCTAAACATAGAGGGGGACAAAGAAGGACAGACAAAGGAATTAAGTCGATTACATCGACTCCAGTGCGTAACCGGTACTTAATTTATCGACCCCGAAAGGATGAAAGGCAAAGTCGACCTCGGCGGAATTTGAACTCAGAACGTAACGGCAGACGAAATACTGCTAAGCATTTCGTCCGGCGTGCTAACGATTCTGCCAGCTCGCCGCCTTACAACTATAATAACACCAATAAGAAACAACAGCAACAGCAATAAAAACAAACAACCACAACAATAACTGGTCCTCCGTCGCTTACGACAACGAGCATTCCAGTTGATCCGATCAACGGAACGGTCTACTTGTGAAATTAACGTGCAAGTGGCTGAGTACTCCGCAGACAAGCGTGTACACTTAACTTAGTTCTCAGGGAGATTCAGCATGACACAGAATGTGTTAAGGCTGGCCCCTTTTTAATTACAGGTAGGGTTATTTTTGTCGATTCAGTGGAATGAAGCAACGTGAAATAAAGTGTCTTGCTCAAGGACACGATGCGTCGCTGAAAATCGATCTCATGACATTACGATCGTAAGCACAAAGTCACAACAAAAGCGAGAATAACAACAACGACGCCACACGTGGCTGAGTACTCCGCAGACAAGCGTGTACACTTAACTTAGTTCTCAGGGAGATTCAGCATGGACACAGACTGTGACAAGGCTGGCCCCTTTTTAATTACAGGTAGGGCTTATTTTTATCGATTGAGTGGAATGAAGCAACGTGAAATAAAGTGTCTTGCTCAAGGGCGCAATGCGTCGCTGAGAATCGATCTCATGACATGACAATCGTGAGCCAAATATCCTTAAGCGCAAAGTCACAACAACAACGACGCCTCACTTTCAGATGACCTCGAATCCTCCAAAAAAAAAATTAGAAAATAACCCCATTTTCTCCACCATAAAATTTCGTTTATCTTCCTTCTCGAAACTTCTCTCTCTATCCTAGTTAAATACTTGTTACTCTCTTTACTCGTTTTACTCTTTTATTTGTTTCAGTCATTTGACTGCGGCCATGCTGGAGCACCGCCTTTAATCGAGCAACTCGACCCCGGGACTTATTCTTTTTGTAAGCCCAGTACTTATTCTATCGGTTCCTTTTGCCGAACCGCTCAGTGACGGGGACGTAAACACACCAGCTTCGGTTGTCAAGCAATGCTAGGGGGACAAACACAGACACACAAACAAACACACATACATATATATATATATACATATATACGACAGGCTTCTTTCAGTTTCCGTCTACCAAATCCACTCACAAGGCATTGGTCGGCCCGGGGCTATAGCAGAAGACACTTCCCCAAGATGCCACGCAGTGGGACTGAACCCAGAACCATGTGGTTGGTTAGCAAGCTACTTACCACACAGCTACTCTGAGTAGCTTTTAAACATGATCCAGCAATTTTTTTTTTATCTGATAATTCGATCTTACCTTGATCATTAACGGTATTTGCCTATAATTGTAATTTACAATTCAAGAATCACAACAAACATTATTCTGCAGATCCTTATCTGATAATTTCGTCACGCCATGACCATAAATGG
>NW_021826959.1:7500-11472 GCF_006345805.1 Octopus sinensis | reverse complement strand
GATGATGATGATGAGGAGGAGGAGGAGGAGAAGAAGAAGGAGGAAGGCGGAGGAGGAGGAGGAGGAGAAGGAGGAAGAAGGAAGAGGAGAAGGAAGATCATGAGGATCATGATCATAATCATACTGATGAGGATGAGGAGGATCATGATCATCATAATCATAATCATATTGATAGTGACGAAGACGAAGAATACGACGACGACAACGATGATGATGATGATGATAATTATGATAATGATGATATGAGGATGAGGAGGATGAGGATAGGGAAGAAGAAGAAGAAGAAGAAGAAGAAGAAGAAGAAGAAGAAGAAGAAGAAGAAGAAGAAGAAGAAGAGGATTATGATGATTATGATCATAATCATGCTGATAGTGATGAAGACGAAGAACACGACGACGACGACGATGATGAGTATGTTGATGATGATGATGATGAAGATGATGATGATGATGATAATGATGATGATGATGATGGTGATATTCATCACGTTGATGATGAGATGATGATGATGATTAGGATCAAAAAAGTCATAAGGATAATGATAATCATGATCATATTGGTGGGAATGATGATGATAATGGGGGTTTTTTTTAATAGAATTCGGGTGTAATCGGTTTCCCCTATGTTAAACGATATTCTGCCCGTGGCAGTCTTTTCTTTTCCACATATAATTCATCAGTGATATCACAGTTGTCGCTTTGAAGACAGTAAGGGTAAAATAAAACAATCGAATGAATTTTACGCCGTTAGGAAGAAAATTCGACGAACATTTCGGACACTATCCTTTCTTCAGAGACAGAAAATATAGAGGAGTGCTGCCGTTTATATCCTAAATTACTATTGAGGAAGTCAATGAAAGCAGAAGTGTGACATGGCGTAGTCGTTGCAAAGCAAGATATCGGGGAGATGAATGAAAGTTTGTGTGAATGTTATTAATGTTGTACAATGGGAAAGAAAGTAGTTTGTGGAAGATATGACAGAGTTGTAACAGGATCGAAATCAAATGAAATTGGTGGGAAGGGTTGGTTATGAGAAGGAGGCCAAATGAAGCAGGACAAGCAAGAACTCAAAAAGAGGTCTGGATAGTAAGACGTAAACACAATAACGGAACTACACAGATGAATATGGTGGGGAAGAGGAAATTAGTAAGGAGAAATAATATTTTCAGATCTGAAAGAAATGGCTACAATGTAAAGAATAATTATGAAACGATATTTGAAATGAGCAGAAATGCGTAGTAGATTTTACAAAGAGGTGGCGGGGAAGACTGTAAAAGAAGGATAAATCATACAAATTAATCTTGCATAAGCATGCAAACATATTATTACGTCCGCTTTAGTGAAGGCAAATCGTGTTTGTTTGTTTGTTTGTCCGTGGACAAGATACCTCAAGAACCACTGGATGGATTCGGATGAAGCTTTCATCAATGATTGACTTCATGACTGACACGAAGTGGTTAGATTTTGGGATCGATTCTGGTTATCATTATTATTTGGTGTGACTTAGGTTCGGTCTTATTCCTGATACGATTTATATAGCAGTGGGTTACTACTTGTAATCTTAGATTTTCACAAGTTTTCAGCTGTCTTTCAAGTGCTTAGAACCCTCCTGATAATCCATGCTGTTCCTAAGAGACAAACTTTCTGTAGGAGCTCTTCAGGGCATTCTATAACAACCTCTACAGCCATTTGTCTACATCCTTGCTTACTATTCTCAACGCACCAATTATTATAGGCACTAACTTTACACTTCTCATACTCCAAATTCTTCCTATTCCAAATTTTAAGGGATTGTATTTTTTTTGTCTTCTTGTTTACGGTTCTGGAATCAAACAGGTATGATGGGTCAATTAGTTAGTATCTTCGCTTTTCCTTATCTGTAATTATTATGTCCCAAAACTTCGCTTTTCCTTATCTAAACCTTCGTCTTTTATAATTTTTTCATAAATTAAATTTCCAACAGTGGACAATCCCGTTGAACACAAGCCACGATATATTCTTACTAACATAACACCTCAACAAAGCAACTCTGAGTCGTTCAACTGGTACTTATTTTATCGACCCCAAAAGGATGAAAGGCAAAGCCGACCTCGACGGAATTTGAACTTAGAGCGTAAAAATGGCGAAAGACTGCTAAGCATTTTACCCAGCGTGCTAACGATTCTGCCAGCTTGTCGCCTTAAGAAGAAGAAGAAGAAGAAGAAGAAGAAGAAGGCGAAAACGAAGAAGAACAACAACAGCAACGACGACGACGGCGATGATGATGATGATGATGATGATGATGATGATGATGATGGTGATGGTGATGGTGATGGTGATGGTGATAATGATGATGATGATGATGATGATGATGATGATGATGATGATGATGATGGTGATGGTGATGGTGATGGTGATGGTGGGTGATAATGATGATGATGATGATGATGATGATGATGATGATGATGATGATAATGTGAGCTAGCAGAATCGTTAGCACACCGGGCAATATGCTTAGCAGCATTTCGTCCATCTTTATGTTCTAAGTTCAAATTCCGAAATTTCTGGCCTTGTGTCAAAATTTGAAACCGATATTTAACTCTAAAGAAGTTTTCAACATTTAATGCAACGATTCTGTATTGCCGGATTACGGGATACGTCATACATTAGTCTTAAAATGAATCAGTAATCCAGTTTTTAATTATTAGACTCGTCAGACTATTCATTAGAAAGTCCAGAAGGATTTGTTCCGACTCACTACGCTCTGAATTTAAATTCGACCCAAGATCGACTTAGCATTTTTATTTTCAGAACCGCGGTGGATTGGCAGAAGTGCTAAGAGGGTTTAGCAAAATACTTTGTTGTATTGGTTCAGCTTGCAACGACAATGGTGTCATGCTGTATTGGCTTACGTTCGTGCTCTTTCTTGCGGATAAACAAAGGTGGCGTAAAGAGAAAAAAAAAACGTATATACGGACAAGTCCTAGTCTTTCACAAAAGTCGTATCCAAGCCTACACATACGTACTCAGATGCATGGTCATCATCGATCAATGGAGGCTCTATAATAATTATACCTTTATACCCTATAATTAATTATACCTTCATACCTTCGTCTATTATAATTTTTTTTTTCATAAATTAAATTTCCAACACTGAATAATAACTCAAGCCATGATATATACATATTAACGTAACACATTCCCAATGCAACTCTGAGTCATTTTAATTAATTTAAATTCTGGGATAGTCTCCCCTATCTTTCTTGACCAGAATTAATTATTTGTCGAATAATATATTCTTATCTCTTCCCAACGTGTTGTAATGTATTTACATGTCTTGTTTAACTGTATAAGCTATGATAGAGCCCACTTTACTGTAAACGATTAATTGACTCGTTGTTCTGAGAAAGAAACTGTAGATGAACTATATTTAGCGTAAAATATTTATCTAAGGTAGTGTAGCAAACAAATGGCAGACGTCGTGTGTTATATTAAATAAACATCATGTCGTTGAATAGAAAGCAATGTCAGTGCTGATACAAGAACTTCTCTTATTCCGTGCACAACTTGAAATGTAATTTGCATGGAAATATTAGATGTTTCTTACATGTATGTAGCACTTCAAATATTCAAGTGATAATACACATACATAATATATATATTATATTATATATATATATATATATATACATATGCGTTGTTGCGGTGCGTACATATTATGTATGTATGTATTTAGGTATGTATTTATGTATGCATGTATGTATAGATATATATGTGTGTATGTGTGTGTGTGTGTGTGTGTGCGTGTGTGTTGTGTATGTGTGTGTGTATTTATGTATGTATGCATGTATGGAATATATATGTACATGTATGGAATATATATGTACATATATATTCAATGCATAGAAGCTGGTATACATAAATATATTTCTATGTATGTATGTATTCTAATTGAGGATATTTTCTTTTAATGAGGTTATTTGAAGGCAATGTA
>NW_021826959.1:0-5000 GCF_006345805.1 Octopus sinensis | reverse complement strand
ACAGAGAGTGACAAGGCAGGCCCTTTGAAAAACAGGTACAACAGAAACAGGAAGTAAGAGTGAGAGAAAGATGTGGTGAAAGAGTACAGCAGGGATCATCACCATCCCCTGCCGGAGGCTCGTGGAGCTTTAGGTGTTTTCGCTGAATAAACACTCACAACGACCGCGAGTCCGCTGCCCTAACCACTGGGCCATTGCGCCTCCCCCAACAGAATATAATAATAATTAAATAGTGATATGCATAAAAAATAATTAGGATATTAAAATGTATTTGAAGCATTGTGAGTGAAACTTAACAGTGGTTGCGAAATCTACGCAAAATCTACGACGACGTAGAAATAAAGAGTGAAAACTAAATTAAAAAACCCAAGTTTACAGTTTGTTACCGTATATTTCATATTGCAATATATATAAAATGGTGAACTGTAAATTATTCTTTCTTTGCTTCATGATTATTTTCACGTTTTTGATTCAAATTTTTAGTGTTGCTGATTTTTCAATCATTTTGGCACACATATACTTACAATAACACATAAATATATATACATACATACATATACATATATAATGTGTGTATATGTGTATGTATGTATATATATATATATACATACATATAGATAGATAGATAGATAGATAGATAGATAGATAGATAGATAGATAGATAGATAGATAGATAGATAGATAGATAGATAGATAGATAGATAGATAGATAGATGCTGACATACATACATGCAAACATACATGTATTTATACATTTATATATGCTTGTATGTAAAAAAAAAATTAATGGACACTAGGCCTTCCCTATTATCCGATGTAATAGCATTTACAAATTTTTTCCACTTTTTTCATGTTTTTTGGACGCTCAACTGAAAAAACGAAACTTATTTTAAAACCAATTATTGCTAAACAGAACACACACAATGTCTTTATTTCACACACAAACGCGCGCGAGCGCACATATACACGCATACATATACATGAAATTATATGATTTACACACTCATTCACACACACCCATATATTATATGTAGGTATGTATGTATATATATATATATGTATATATATGTATATATATATATATATGTGTGTGTGTGTGTGTGTGTGTGGTGTGTGTGTGTGTGTGTATATATGTATATATACACATTACAGATATAGAGTAAAGAATTATTAATTTAATGATAAATACATTTTACCAAGTAGTTTCGGTATGGCTGCTATTTGTAAATTTTCGGTATGTAGTGAAGCAACTTTTTGCTAAACCATTAATTATATGTGTGTGTATGTGTGTGTGTGTGTGTATGTGTGTGTGTGTGTGTGTGCGCGTGTGCGTGTGTGTGTGTGTATGTTTGTATGTATGTATGGAGGCGCAATGGCCCAGTGGTTAGGGAAAGCGGACACGCGGTTTTGATTCCCAGATTCCCAGACCGAGCATTGTGAATATTTATTGAGCGAAAACACATAAAGCTTCACGAGGCTCCGGCAGGTGGCCTGAACCTTGCTGTACTCTTTCACCATAACTTTCTCACTCTCTTTCTGTTTCTGTTGTACCTGTATTTCCAAGGGCCAGCTTTGTCACACTCTGTGTCACGCTGAATCTCCCCGAGAACTACGTTAAGGGTACACGTGTCTGTGGAGTGTTCAGTCACTTGCACTTCACTGGTGCCAAGCTGTATCGGCTTTTGCCTTTCCTTTGGACAACATCGGTAGCATGAAGAGGAAAGGCTGGTATGCTTGTGCAATTGCTGGTCTTACATAAACAATCTTGCCCAGACTTGTGCCTCGGATGGTAACATTCTACGTGCAACGCCATGGTCGTTCATGACCGAAGGGGGGCACAATGTATGTATGTATGTATAAGCAAACTCATATACACATATATAAATATATATCTGTATTTATATGTGTATGTTATGCATCGTAGGCTATTATGCACGTTCTAGTTCGCAATTATAGGTTTTCGTAAGTGTAGATTTTTTTCTTATTTTTTCTCGACACAGTGTGCCATGAAAAGCAGGACTAATACCGAAAGTTTTATTACATAGTATATTAGTGGAAATTAGCGTCCAAATTTTTTTCTTTTTTAAGTATAACTGAAAGGTTCGGGGAATAGATTAGAGGAAATGTATGTTTTAACGCATAGAGCTTTCCGAAAGTGATCAGCTAGGCTGGGGAATTAGTTCTGATTGATTAACCGGTTTAGTTTCTTATTTCTTTATTGCCCACAAGGAGCTAAACATAAAGGGGACAAACAAGGACAGACAAAGGAATTAAGTCGATTACATCGACCCCAGTGCGTAACTGGTACTTAATTTATCAACTCCGAAAGAATGAAAGTAAAGTCGAGCTCGGCGGAATTTGAACTCAGAACGTAAAGACAGACGAAATACCTATTTCTTTACTACCCACAAGGGGATAAACACAGAGAGGACAAACAAGGACAGAAAAACGGATTGAGTCGATTATATCGACCACAGTGCGTAACTGGTACTTATTTAATCGACCCCGAAAGGATGGAAGGCAAAATCGACCTCGGCGGAATTTGAACTCAGAACGTAGCGGCAGACGAAATACCTATTTCTTTATTACCCAGAAGGGGCTAAACACAGAGGGGACAAACAAGGACAGACATAGGTACCAAGTCGATTACATCGACCCCAGTGCGTAACTGGTACTTAATTTATCGACCCCGAAAGGATGAAAGGCAAAGTCGACCTCGGCGGGATTTGAACTCAGAACGTAACGCCAGACGAAATACCGCTAAGCATTTCGCCCGACGTGCTGACGATTCTGCCAGCTCGCCGCCTTTCCGGCAGACGAAATACCGCTAAGCATTTCGCCCGACGTGCTGACGTTTCTGCCAGCTCGCCGCCTTTCCGGCAGACGAAATACCGCTAAGCATTTCGCCCGACGTGCTGACGATTCTGCCAGCTCGCCGCCTTTCCGGCAGACGAAATACCGCTAAGCATTTCGCCCGACGTGCTGACGATTCTGCCAGCTCGCCGCCTTTCCGGCAGACGAAATACCGCTAAGCATTTCGCCCGACGTGCTGACGATTCTGCCAGCTCGCCGCCTTTCCGGCAGACGAAATACCGCTAAGCATTTCACCCGGTGTGCTGACGTTTCTGCCAGCTCGCCGCCTTTCCGGCAGACGAAATACCGCTAAGCATTTCGCCCGACGTGCTGACGATTCTGCCAGCTCGCCGCCTTTCCGGCAGACGAAATACCGCTAAGCATTTCGCCCGACGTGCTGACGATTCTGCCAGCTCGCCGCCTTTCCGGCAGACGAAATACCGCTAAGCATTTCGCCCGACGTGCTGACGATTCTGCCAGCTCGCCGCCTTTCCGGCAGACGAAATACCGCTAAGCATTTCACCCGGTGTGCTGACGTTTCTGCCAGCTCGCCGCCTTTCGGCAGACGAAATACGCTAAGCATTTCGCCCGACGTGCTGACGATTCTGCAGCTCGCCGCCTTTCGGCAGACGAAATACCGCTAAGCATTCACCCGTTGTGCTTTGACGTTTCTGCCAGCTCGCCTTTCCGGCAGACGAAATACCGCTAAGCATTTCACCCGGTGTGCTGACGTTTCTGCCAGCTCGCCGCCTTTCCGGCAGACGAAATACCGCTAAGCATTTCACCCGGTGTGCTGACGATTCTGCCAGCTCGCCAGTTTCTGTTGTGATGTTGATGTTGGTGCCGTTATTGTTGTTACTGTTATTGTTATAAATACTGTTATTGTTTAGCTACAGTTTCCATCTGATCGAGCATTCATATCATAAGAGAAAAAATCCCACAAATGTTTGAAGAAGCGTACCTTTCCTATTCAGTAAAGCTAAAAATATCCTTCAGCAGATGAAAGCAAAGCTCCAGGGAAAAGATAGCAGCGGAGATAGTAAAGGAGTGAAGAAGACCTGGAAAATCTCCTCACTCTACACTTCAATTGTCATATAAAGATGGATAAAATACATTGTTTTTCCTTTCCATCCGCTCTGCTGACATGTATGTGGCGCAGACAAGGACTGACGGTATGTTTAAATCGTATATCTGCTTTGCATAGTTCCCTTGAGTGTAGTATATTAAATCACAACGATATGCAACGAGAAATTATTGGGTTGTCCGGAAAGTTCGTTCCGATTTTTAAAGGAAGGATAAAGGTCAATAAATATTTGCCATTAAATTTTTAATCAACCAAATGTGAACCACTTGGTTGCACAATGCGTCTCCATCTTTCCTTTAACTTGAAAATACCCCCTTCCCAGAATCGGGAAGTGGAAAAGTCTTTAACGTTTCGAGCCTACGCTCGAAAGGAACACAGAAAGAAACAAGGAGAGCAAATAAAGAATGTGTAGTGGCTAGCGATCTATCATGACGAATGCCGATAGAAGGGTCACACAGGAGAGCTAGGGAGAAGGGGAGATAATAAAATAGAGGTGATCCCAAAACGAAGGTGCTTGTGCGTGTGTATAAGAGAGTTTGTATGTGCATGAGGAAGAGGGCTGGTGATCTTAACGTGTGCGTGTGTATATGTGTAGGTGTGAAAATTGGATCTGGGAAGTGGTCAGTGCTGATGTGCGCGTGGTGGTGTGTTGTGATGTGATGTGTTGTGTGGTATGGTGGAGTAAAGTGTAGTGGTGTGGTGTGATGGTGTTGAGACGTGGGGGAGGCGAGAGTGGGGAAAACAAGGGTGGGGTGTGGGTTATATATATATATGCTATAATATAGTATCAAGGGTTGTGACTGCCCATAAAAGCCACACGCTTTAATGGGACTCTAAAGTCAAACTACTTTAATAAATATACACACGCGTCGACATTGAAGGAATGAAAACTTGGAGAAATTCCTTCAATAAAAAAATGTTTAGTCGTATACTATCAATGATTTCGGGGTCACCGTACATTACCATGTTTTCCACACATCAGTGGGAAATATTAATATATAACCGGGAAATATAAATATATAAACAACTGTACATACCATATGAACACAACGCATCCAGCAGA
>NW_021826958.1:2500-10000 GCF_006345805.1 Octopus sinensis | reverse complement strand
GTGTGTATGGGTGTACGTGTCTCTGCTTATATCTGTGGCTGGGTTAAGTATTTTTTTTCCAAACACTTACTTAAGAGATCTTAATATTGTCCAACATGACTTCCATACTTTTTGTAATTTCCCCTTAAGTAATTGATCGACCTACTTGTTGTTGACTCTTTCCTCGTATCATTTGGTCTATTGTTGACGCAGTTTTAATTTAGAATAATTTCTTATGTGATTATACATACATACATACATACATACACACATACATAACATATTCACATATATGTATGGCTGTATTCGTGTGTGTGTTTCTGTGTATGCATATATGAATGTATGTATTTTTGGCAGTAATTTTTATTGATTTCTTTTTATCGTCCAGCCAATGTAATCACTCCAAATCTATCAGCCAATCAGTTGGTCAGTGAGTCAACGAATCAATCAATCAATCAATCGATATATGTAAGTATGTGTGCCGTAGAATATATGTATATTTATGTATGTATGTATATATGTATACACACACAAATTTATGTATACGTTTATGTATGTACACACACATATAGGTATATATATATACATATATGTATGTATACACATACATATATGTATATATACACATATATAGGTATAGCTTGAGACTATGGGAGAGAAAACAAATTAGATTTAAAGATCAATCATTGTTAGTACGGATCTAAATATAGTTCCTAAATATAGTTCTTATATATACATATATACATATATACATATATATATATATTTATTGAAGTGGATAAATGAATTATCTTGTTAAGGATTATTCAAATTTAACCGATACCTGGGTAGCAGAATCTTCGTTCAGCTCCATTTCTTCCCTTCACTATATATATATATATATATATATTAATATATATATATATATATATGCACAGTTATTCATTGGCAAATGTTACCCTTAAGGTACCATTTACAAGATATTACAGTATATTTCTACAAATTGGAATGGCCCCTATAATTCTTCAATTCTAATATTACTAATTGCAGAGAAAACTGCATTACATGATCAACATTCTTTTCTAACTCCTCTGTGTTCAACTTTGTAACGAAGAAATAATGCATCTATCAGAGTGCAGACTTCATAAAAATTTAGACAGTTCCTTATGAGTATGTCTGGACCTCATTTCACTAATTTATTAGAATTTCTTCAAAGGTTTGAGACAGTATGGGATAGTTAATAAACAAATTTATTGTGGTGAGTTGAATTCCGCCTCATACAACACTGCTAATTTAGTGAGTGTGACAGATAGTATTATATAATATAGCAATACACACAGTCATTTGGTTCATGTTACTCTTAAAGGTTACCTCGCCAAGATATTACAGTATATTACTACACAGTGGAGGCGCAATTGCTCAGCGGTTAGGGCAGCGGACTCCCGGTCGTAGGATCGCGGTTTCGATTCTCAGACCGGGCGTTGTGAGTGTTTATTGAGCGAAAACACCTAAAGCTCCATGAGGCTCCGGCAGGGATGGTGGTGATCCCTGCTGTACTCTTTCACCACAACTTTCTCTCACTCTTACTTCCTCTTTCTGTAAGGGTACACGTGTCTGTGGAGTGCTCAGCCACTTACACGTTAATTTCACGAGCAGGCTGTTCTGTTGAACGGATCAACCGACGGAGTGCTTCCATCCATCCATTACTACACATTGCAGACACACCAATAATTCTTCTTATCCTAGCATTACTAATTGCATAGAATCTGCATCACCTGATCAACATTCGTTTTTAATTTCTTTGTGCTCATCATTGTAATAAAGTAGTAAAGCCTCTATCAGAGTGCAGACTTCAAAAAAAAAATTTAGACACCTTCTTATGAGTTCGTCTGAAGTAGCCAGAATTATTTATTAGTACTTCGTCATACGCTGTTGACAGTGTAAGACAGTTTAACAAATTTATTATGGTGAGACAAATCCTGCGCGAAACAACATTCTTCTGTATAATTTCAGCTTCCGTAACATATATTTTTGAATGATAAGATTTTTTTCAGGTGTTGTTACTTGAAATAAAGTTAAGATACTGTACGTATCTCACCCAAATCATTTTAAAACGTTCTGTGTGATTGATATATGCATACACATAATGAAAATTTTGCCAGACTACCTCAAGCTTCTATTATATGCCCCTACTCTTTACTCTTTTACTTCTTTCACTCATTTAACTGCGGCCATGCTGGAGCACTGTATCTAGTCGAACAAATCGATCTCAGGACTTATTCATTGTAAGCCTAGTACTTACTCTATCGGTCTCTTTGGCCGATCGGCTAAGTTACGGGGACATAAATACACCAGCATCGGTGTTGCCAAGCGATGTTGGGGGGAGAACCACAGACCAGAAACACACACCCACACTATATATATATATTATATATATATTATATATATATATATATATATTATATATATATATATATATATATATATATATATATATATATATATATATTATATATTTATTTATATATATAAATATTTATATATATATATATATACACTTACATATATACGACGGGTTACTTTCAGTTTCCGTCTACCAAATCCACGTAAAGGCTTTGGTCGGACCGAGGCTATAGTAGAAGACACTTGCCCAAGGTGCCACGCATGTGTTTGCTAAGCAAGATATTTACCACACAGCCACTCCTGCGCCTGGAAAGGTAATGGTGGACTGCCGTGACCAGGATCCGAACCTGGTTTACCACGGCCACAACGTGGGGTCCTAACCACCAAACGCTTACATGCTAAGGTTTACATTGGTATATTCAAATTTGTTGAATGGCGTGTAACATTCTGTGTCATTATTGCAAATTGCTGTGATTTATGTGTTCATGTGATTATATATTACAAGTGTATTGATTACAATTAAACCTTACTTATGCGTTCTCATATGTGGAAGCACTCCGTCGGTACGACGATGAGGGTTCCGGTTGACCGAATCACGGAACAGCCTGCTCGTGAATTAACGGTAAGTGGCTGAGCACTCCACAGACCGTGTACCCTTAACGTAGTTCTGGGGATATTCAGCGTGACACAGACAGTGACAAGGCCGGCCCTTTGAAAATACAGGTAAACAGAAACAGGAAGTAAAGTGAGAGAAAGTTGTAGTTGAAGAGTACAGCAGGGATCACCACCATCCCTGCCGGAGCCTCGTGGAGCTTTTAGGTGTTTTCGCTCAATAAACACTCACAACGCCCGGTCTGGGAATCGAAACCGCGATCCTATGACCGCGAGTCCGCTGCCCTAACCACTGGGCCATTGCGCCTCCGCGTTCTCATATACAGCGTTCTTCATTCCATTTCTTTCACTGGGTGTTACTCAACATCAGAAATGCTGTTCCTCACTAGCATACGCACATATTGAACTGTCAGGCAAGGACTCATCTCCGTTGATAAAACAATTTTGTAAATCATGCGAATTTCGGGTTATGATCAGACATGATCATCAATACCAGCAGTACTACGAATTGAATTCCTTAGCTTCATTTACCGCTTGTTGAATACCTGAGATAGAAAGTATTTTCTCCAAGCTATATACACCACACCAGAAGAAATACATTTCTTTATTACCCACAAGGGGCTAGACACAGAGAGAGCAAACAAGGACAGACAAAGGGATTAAATCGATTACATCGACCCCAGTGCGTTACTAGTACTTAATTTATCGACCCCGAAAGGATGACAGGCAAAGTCGACCTCGGCGGAATTTGAACTCACAAAGTAACGGCAGACGAAATACCGCTAAGCGTTTCGCCCGACGTGCTAACGTTTCTGCCAGCTCGCCGCCCTATCCACACCAGAAGAAATAGAATAACACAAGCACGTTACGAAAAAACAAGCACCTTTCGGATTTCACTCTGCTTGTTTTGGCACTGTTGTCACTGCTGTTACTTCGTTAGGTATTAAAGTCACTACGGCGGCGAACTGGCAGAAATGTGTAGCCGTATTTCGTCTGCCGTTACGTTCTGAGTTCAAATTCCGCCGAGGTCGACTTTGCCTTTCTTCCTTTCGTGGTCGATTAAATAAGTACCAGTTACGCACTGAGGTCGGTATAATCGACTTAATCCGTTTGTCTGTCCTTGTTTGTTCTCTCTGTGTTTAGCCCCTTTTGGGTAGTAAAGAAATAGATATTTCGTCTGTCTTTACGTTCTGAGTTCAAATTCTTTTGAGGTCGACTTTGACTTTCTTCCTTTCGGGGTCGATTAAATAAGTACCGGTTACGCACTGGAGTCGGTATAATCGACTTAATCCGTTTGTCTGTCCTTGTTTGTTCTCTCTGTGTTTAGCCCCTTGTGGGTAGTAAAGAAATAAGTATTAAAGTCACTAGTTGTCCTTATAATGCGGCACTGCGGAGCTGCAATTGCAGCAAAGTTATTGGAGTAAATGAACCATCCCGCTAAATGAAGTGAACGGGAGAGGGTAACACTCCAGGATTTATTAGTATTAGGACTTTTATTACGTCTAGTTGTTTCTATTAATCCAATATGGTTCCTACATGAGGGTCCACTTATGAAAGACCATATACTAAGCATTAACTATTTCATCGGCTGGGAATTAAATAACTTGACTACCCAACAGTGCATGTGTCATGGGACGAACAAGCGATAGTTCGATGGAAATATCGCTAATTTGTCATCTCGGTCAATGTGCAGGTGTGGTTCAAATCATTTCTGTGCTCTCAAAGGGGTTAGCTAAACTGTTAATGACCCCCCCCCCTATCCAGCACTTTAGTCAACTTATCCACTCCGTTATTTCCCATATGTTAAAATTAGTCACTATTACTTTTAATAACAAAACAAATAATACGACTTGATTGATATGCGAAACATTAAGGTAAATCTTGCGCGTTAATTTCTTCCGCGTTTCTTTCACGTCACCTCAAAGTGCCGCTTGCCACTCCTTCACTTAACTGAACTTGATCTGCAAACTCAGCTGTATATAATTTTATAAAAAAATCTAAAATGAAAGAAAGGAACGACAGAAAGGGTGAAAGTAAATGCTACGGCAGCAATTAGGACACGTGATCATTGTTTGACTTACCGCCTAGCGGTATATGTCGTAAATCACAAACATACAAACACACTTTTACAAACAGATGTGTGTGGGAGCGTATAAAATTCTGTGAGTGCGTGTCTGAATGTATATATGTGGGTTTGCCTTTGTGTGTATGTGTGTTTGTGTGTGTGTGTGTGTGTGGTGTGTGTGTGTGTGTGTGTGTGTGTGTGTGTGTTCATCAATACAAATACCAATACACAAGCAAATAGAACAAATTATATATTTGATTGTAGGGCACGTCAGTCACACAATATGCAAATACATGCGTTTGACTGTTTGTGTACGTTTAAGCAAAACAGAAACCACATATGGAAGTATATGCGTATGTGTGTCACACCGTATGTAAGTATACAGAGAGAGAGAGTGAGAGACACACACACACACACACATACACACATACAGAGGGAGGAATACATATGTGTATTTATATATACAGGTACATTTAATCACCCGCATACAAACATATATAGACTTATACATATATATAAATATATATATATATATGTATTTGTATGTGTGTGTATGTATACACACACACATATATATCTAATATATATAGATATATATATATCTATATGAATGCATGTGTGTATGTAGATTCATGCGTAGTTATTCGTACATAACACACACACACACATATCATAATATATATATATACATGAACATTATAAATAGATATATGTATGTACACATATATGTGTAGATATATATATATATATATATATCTATATACCTATATGCTACACACATATATATGTACATATCTATACCTGTATGTATCTATCTATATAATTATATATATAGGTGTGTGTGTCTTTGTGTGTGTATGTTTGTGTCACCATGCATATACATATTGGTACATGTGTGCCGGCCCGTATGTTTGTATATAATACCCACACGCACGCATACACACACACACACGCACACACACACACACACACACACACACACACACATTTATACTTATATACGCATAACACACACGTAAACAACACGCCAAATCAACTTTGATACCGTTTTAGTAAGAAGGCCGCCTAGTAACATTGTTATGGATGTTCCTATTTATCAGCTTGTGTGTTAGATGTTGTGACATAGGTTTCAAACATTACCCATTATTGCTTCCTCCCAACGCTTTAATGCATACACTGATCTCTGTTTTATATATTTGCTCTCCAACACTTCTTTTCGAG
Organism: Octopus sinensis; assembly: GCF_006345805.1. Lineage (NCBI taxonomy): Eukaryota > Metazoa > Mollusca > Cephalopoda > Octopoda > Octopodidae > Octopus > Octopus sinensis. The sequence continues at coordinate 3,741 of NW_021826958.1, read as the reverse complement.
TATTTTAAAACATTAGCTTAAGCTCGATGTGTGTCTGCAGGCGGACCTGTTTCTAAATGCATGTATGTATGTATATATATGTATGTGTGTATGTATGTATGTATGTATGTATGTATGTATGAATGTATGTATGTATATATGTTTATATGTATGTAATTATGCATGTATATATGAATGTAATTATGCTGTAAGGATGCATATATGTATGCATGTAATATATGTACATATTATATGTTATACACCTATATTTTTTATTATATACTATATATATATATTTATAATATATATATAGATATATATATATATATAATCTATATATTTATAATGCATATATATATATACATACATCTCTATATTGCCATACATATAAGCATATATATACGTACATATGAATAATATATACGCATATTTATACGCAGGATGTTATCCTTCCTGTATTCCCTGTTTACACACACACACACACACACACACACACACATATATATATATATATATATATATTTCTCTTAGGGATTCGAAGCCTAATAACCTTGTGTAGAACTCAATACACGTTTGCTTCAGAACGAAGTATTAAATGGATATAGAGCAGTAATGAGGAAGAGAGTCGAGATAGGAAACGATTGTTATGTTATGATCTTCAAGGCGTGTCTGCCCATCTGCGCCTGTTTTTTTCTCTTTATCAAATGCATACGCGTATATATACTTATATTTCTACGCTTATACCTCAGAACCTTTTGGATATACCATTTATATATACCACATACTGTATATATATGTATATATGTATATGTGGTGTGTGTGTGTATGTGTGTTTGTGTGTGTTGTGTGTAAAACAGCAATGATTTTCTCAGAGGAAATTACTTTCCTGTATATTGCACAAATATCATTTTTTTAAATAAAATAAATTGCGTTTCATATATCCGTCTCCGATGAAGCTATACGGTGTTTTTCTGGCACTCAGTTATAGCGGAAACAGCTGTAAAGATAATGAAGTTCATAACATAACCGTTGTTTCTCTTTGTCATTTCTTCTTTCTCACCTCATGTGTACCGTTGGCGATTTTTTTCCTCTATCTTCCCTTCTCTTTTCTCTGGATCTTTCCTTCGCCTATGTTTCCGACGAAGAGCTCCGCTCGAAACGTTAAAACCTCCTTCTTTCCTTCTTTCATGAGCGTCCAATAATACTATATTTGTTCCACGTCCTCGTGTTGTGTTTCATTGTGCTTTCTTTTTTGGATTAAC
>NW_021826957.1:0-11466 GCF_006345805.1 Octopus sinensis | reverse complement strand
TTTGTCTGTCCTTGTTTGTCCCCTCTGTGTTTAGCCCCTTGTGGGTAGTAAAGAAATATATATATTTAAATCTATACTTAAACTCACACACACACTAACATGTTCAATTATATTGTCATATTTGAATATAAGCGATCCTCATACACACTCATACACACGCGCACATTCACTCACGTGCATTCGCACACATGCACACACACGCGCGCAAACACAGACGCACATACATACAGACCCACACAGATTCACACATACGCACACATACACAAACACGTATGTAAAAATATTATATATATATATATTATATATATATATATATATATATATATATATATATATACATTCAAAATGTGACCGCGCGTGTACGTTGGCGATTTTTTTCCTCCGTCTTCCCTTCTTGGATCTTTCCTTTTCCTACGTTTCTGACGAAGAGCTCCGCTCGAAACGTTAAATCCTCCTTCTTTCTTTCCTTTCCTGAGCGTACAATACTTGTTCCACGTCCTCGCATTGTTGTGTTTTCATGTTTGGATTAACTATATATATAGATAGATAGATAGATAGATAGATAGATAGATAGATAGATAGATAGATAGATAGATAGATAGATAGATAGATAGATATACACTTCCTCCATATTGCTACGTCTCCAAAACCTCTCCCCTCCAAACCCCGCTAATTTCTATTCTCGTTCTTTAATTAAATGATACAAAGATTGAGATTTGGGGACGATGATTTCAGAAGCCGTCTTTACTCGGATTAATATGGTTCCTGTTCTTGTTATCGCCCTTGTCGATGGAATGATTGTAGATATTGCTGCTGTAATTGTTGTTGGTAGTTGTTGTGGAATGGTAGTGATGGTGAAAGGGCTGGTGGTGCTGGTGTGTTGATGGTGGTGGTTGTGGTCGTGTGGTGTTAGTGGTGGTGGCGGTGGTGGTAATGGTGATAGTGGTGCGAGCTTGTAGGAACGTTAGCACGCCGAGCGAAATGCGTAGCAGTATTTCGTCTGTGGCTACGTTCTGAGTTCAAATTCCGCCGAGGGTGACTTTGCCTTTCATCCTTTCGGGGTCGATTAAATAAGTACCAGTTATGCTCTGGGGTCGATATAATCGACTTAATCCGTTTGTCTGTCCTGTTTGTCCTCTCTGTGTTTAGCCCCTTGTGGGTAGTAAAGAAATAGGTGTTGGTGTTGGCGGTGATGGTAATGGTGGTGGTTGTAATGGTATGGATGGCGAGCGGTGATGACGATGGTGATGATAGTAGTAGTAGTAGTGGTGGTGGTAGTGGTGGTGCTGGTGGTGCTGGTGGTGCTGGTTGTGCGTGTGGTGGTGGTGGTGGTGGTGGTAGTAGTAGTAGTAGTAGTAGTAGTAGTAGTAGTAGTAGTAGTAGTGTAGTAGTAGTAGTAGTAGTAACGATGGTGGTGGTGGTGTTGTTTTCTGTTGTTATCCCAATAGTTGTAATTTGTTGATGGCGGATTCACTTTTCGTTTTCTTTTTTTATAAATTTTATTGCTGCTGCTGCTGCTGCTGCTTTGTTGTTACTGTTTTTGTTTTACTTTTATAGTGTTATTATTACTATTTTATCTTGTGTTGATGTTGTTGATGTTCTCTTCTTTTTTCTTCTTCATCTCCTCCTCCTCCTCCTCCTTCCCCTTCTTCTACTGCTACCGCTGCTGCTGCTGCGGCTGTTTCTGTTCGTCCAGTTTAGGCAGGCAAAACTGCAAGTAAACCGACCTTGTTATCATCATCATCATCATCATCATCATCATCGTTGTTGTCATCATCATCACCATCACCATCACTATCACCATCATATCACCATCATCACCATCACCCTCTTTTCTTTTCTCTTCTTCTTCCACTTCTTCCTCTTCTTGAAGACAGGAGAGAATTGCTTTCATGGTTGTTGTTGTTGCTGCTGTTACTGATGGTGCTAGTGGTACTGGTGGTGGTGCTGATGGAGGGGATAGTGGCGGGCGTCGTATTGTTGTTGTTGTTCTTGTTGCTGTTTTTGGTGGTGGTGGTGGTGGTGGTGGTGGTGGTGGTGGTGGTGGTGGCGGCGGCGGCGGCGGCGGCGGCGGCGGCGGCGGCGGCGGCGGCGGCAGCGGCGGTGATGCCGATGTTGTATTGTTTTAATTGTTTCACCGGAATATTTAGAGCACCAACAAATTACGAGACAAAAGAAAAACAACCAAAACCAAACAACAGCAAACAACAACGAAGCATAAACAAATACCATTAATAACACCGTAAACAACAACAACAACGACAACAACAATGTCGGCCAAGAAGATATAACGAGCAGTAAAAAAAAAAGCAAGACTAATCTAACGGCGCCGACTGCACCATCTTTAACCCGAACTGCAATGCTATCAGCACCAAGCTAATTATTAGAGAATCTTTGTGTTAGGGGCTCACAATCTTTCCGCTAGTCAAGACCCCTTTTATTTAAATTAATTTTTTTTTTCTTGGACTCCAGATATTTAAAAGGTTTGTCTGTCGAAGAAGCAGATCTGCTAGAAATAGCAGCTTACAGGTCATCAAATCATATCCCAGAGATTTAGAATGAAGAACACATTGGATATCGTGGAATTTGGTTGTCTACGTGTAAGGATGTGAGGGGATAGTCATGGCTGGAATACCTATTTCTTTACTAGCCACAAGGGGCTAAACACAGATGGAACAAACAAGGACAGACAACCGGATTAAGTCGATTACATCGACCCCAGTGCGTAACTGGTATTTAATTTATCGACCCCGAAAGGATGAAAGGCAAAGTCGACCTCGGCGGAATTTGAACTCAGAACGTAGCGACAGACGAAATACTGCTAGCATTTCGCCCGGCGTGCTAACGTTTCTGCCAGCTCGCCTCCTGGCTGGAATACCTTTGATTATGTTTGCTTGATCAAGCCTCGCCTTGAACCAAACAAGACGGTAGCCATATTGGTTTTTCAGCCATTATGATTTGTTGTTACAGCCAAAAACTCTTCCAGTGCACCATCAGTAAACAACTTAACAAAATTTAAAGTTCTGCATCCTAAATATTGAATAAAGACTACATAAGCACAGACACGCAGATATGAAAGAAGGGGAAATTTCATACAAATTTCCACTCCAAAAGGACGAAAGGCGTGGAAATTCTGTTTCCACTAAACGTTGAAGACGTGTTTCAGAAATTATATTGAAATGAAAGCAAAACTGGAATTAAGATCTACGACCAATTTTTCACACACCTCCGATGACTTTCGACATAAGAAAAGTGAAATGGCTTCCAGTGCAAACTCCAAAACAAACAGAAATGTAAGGCCATTTTTTAAAAAGATAAATCCTTTAAGGCGTTGCCCCAGCTTGGTCGCAGGCCACTGAGTGAAACGTATAGAAGATAGAGGGTATGTGTGAGCATGCACATGTATGTTTGTGAACTTGTGTGTACGTATATATATATATATATATATATATATACATATATACGTGTATGTATGTGTGTGTATATGTATATAGAGAGAGAGATAGGAGTGGCTGTGTAGTAAGAAGCTTGCTTCCCAACCACATGGTTCCGGGTTCAGTCCCACTGCGTGGCACCTCAAGCAAGTGTCTTCTACTTTAGCCTCGGGCCGACAAAAGACTTGTGAGTGGATTTGGAAGATGGAAACTGAAAGAAGCCCGTCGTATATATATATATATGCGTGTGTGTGTTTGTGTGTCTGTGTTTGTCTCCCTAGCATTGCTTGACAACCTATGCTGGTGTGTTTACGTCCTCGTCACTTAGCGGTTCGGCAAAAGAGACCGATAGAATAAGTACTAGGCTTACAAAAATAAGTCCCGGGGTCGATTTGCTCGACTAAAGGCGGTGCTCCAGCATGGCCGCAGTCAAAATGACTGAAACAAGTAAAAGAGTGAAAGAGAGAGTATATATATAGAATGGGCTTCTTTCAGTTTTCGTCTACCAAATCCACTCAGAAAGCTTTGGTTGGTCCGAGCCTAAAAGGCTATCATAGACGACACTTCCCCAAGGTGCCAGGCAGTGGTACTCAAACCGGTAACATGTGGATGGGAAGCAAGCTTCTTACCACGCACGCACTCGCTCGCACATATGTATGTACGTATGTATGTTAATACTTAAATCACTGAAACGTACCGCTCTTCAGAATACACAAAAACATATAAGATTTAAACAACTCAAGTGTTATTTATTTAGCTGTGGTGATTGGGACGATGTGAAAACCTCCTATTGTTCTCTTAAATAAACAGAAAAATAATTGGGAAACTTCTTACAAATCTGTCTCAGGATAATTGTCGCTCATCAGAGATGCACTGCTGCGACTTGGAAAGGACGGGAAGCACTTTTGAATCTCAATCACTACATCTAGCAAATATCTTACCGGAATATAAAGTTAACAGCCGTCACGACTTTCATGTAATATGTTGTAATAAGCTAAGTGTGTAGGAGGAGGTCTCTTTGGCTATATGTGGATTGCTATGTATTTGTTTGTGGGTACGTGTATATATATATACGTATATATATATACAAAAGACGCCTGTTGTTATGTCCTGTTATTATTATTATTGTTTTTTTGTATTTATATTCGTATTATTTTTTTGTTTTTTTTTGTATTTATATTCGTGTAACATCGTCCGTTTTTCTGTCCTTGTTTCGTATACATTCGATCCTTTTTCCAAGGAATCTAATGCTTTTAGCTTAGTTTTTCCTTGGGGCTGGCCAGATTGGAGCAATCTCAAGATTAATCAGCCGAAATTGCGAGGATGATCCGGTTCCTGACTGAAGATTAGAGGCTTCGAATGACCCGTCCGTGTTTGTTGTATCGTCTATTTGGATGTTTTGCGTTCTTGTCCCATTTTTTATTTATATATATATATATATATATATATATATATATATATATATAGATAGATAGATAGATAGATAGATAGATAGATAGATAGATAGATAGATAGATAGATAGATAGATAGATAGATAGATAGATAGATTTTCTTCCCAACCACAACCATTCAGGTTCGGTCCCATGGCGTGGCACCTTGAGCAAGCGCTTTCTACAGTAGCTTCCGGCCGACCAAAGCATAGTCAGTAGATTTGGTAGGCGGAAACTAAAAGAAGCCCGTTGTGTATATATATATGTGTGTATGCGTGTGTATGCATTTTTGCATGTGTATGTGTGTGTGTGTGTGTGTCTTTGCGTCTACGTGTGTTTTGTGTCGGTGTTTGTACCCCATCAACCTGTGTTGGTGTGTTTACATCCCTATAACTTATCGACTCGACAAAAGTAACCATGATTTCAAAATAAATACTGGGATCGATTCGTTCGACTAAAATTCTTGAAGGAGGTGCCTCAGCATAGCAACAGCCAAATGGACTGAAACAAGTAAAAGTTAAAAGATTTAAGATACACACACGCTCACACATTTATGCTGAGGGAGAGTAAGGATGGGTTTAAGTGTTAGTGTACGTATGTACCCGTGTGAGTGTCTTCTAGGTCAGTGCTTCTCAATGCTTTGAGTAGCACTGTTCTAGATAACCGAGGACAAAACAAGGGATTTTAATGGAAAATAATATATTCTAGCACTATGACCCGGCGTTGCCGGGTCATAGTGCTAGTGCATGCATATACAGCTGCGTGCGTGCGCACATACATGCGAGTAGTGTCCAAGTCTCCGACCAATCACTTACAGCTAGCTGGCATTCAATTGGCGTATCAAGTTTCGGGCATTTTCATTGGGTTTTGGATAGAAAATTCACAAAAAAGTCACTTCTATTGATTTTTTAATGGCTTTGCGGGGTGACTGGGGAAATGTAAAGATGTGCACGACCACCCTTGGACAGTTTTGAATGGTCATAGAAAGTGCGAGCCCTCAAACTGAAAACTTGTGGATTTGTATAATGGATGCAAACACACACGGACAGACATTTTGCCGTTTATATATATAGAGAGATTTTCAGAAAATCAGTACACGTGTTCTGTTTAATTTTTGAAAGAAACGTCATTCGATGAAACTATGTTCAGCCTGGGCGCAACCAGCAAAGCTACTGCATATCAGAATTGGATGACATTTGCGGTCAGGTATTCCCTAATCGTGAGGATTATGTGGGTGGAAAGGAGTTCTCGTGGAAGAACTGAGGCTTTAAGGTAATGGCATCTTTGTTTACGACCCTCAGAGCCACAAGATAGGTCAGGAAGAACTTTGAGTACATCAACGTTGTAAGATCTTTGTGTTGATCCTTTTGTTCACCTCCTTCTTCAGGTCGAACCTCTGGTTCTTCTTATCGAAAAATGACAGGTTACTTGCGCTTGTTGAAAAAGCACTTCACCTGGACGACGCTATTCTCTCGAGTCTTAAGACGCAGATCGGATTTTTCTCTTCAACATGGGTCTGACACTGAACTCCGCCTTATTTAGCTGCTCAGTGATAAATCGATGTGATTTGCTGGTTTTGTCGTTGAAGATAGCCTAGACTTACTGGACAAACCCGGTAGACGTGACATTGTTTGACCTCTTCTATCTTTTGACCACGACTGACAGGTCCTCACCAGAATGCTCTCGCTGTTCCTACTCATCACATCCTCAATGGCAACTTTCAACGTGTTTTTGATATTGTAGAACCATCGATTCTTTTCGACAACGTGTGGATATCGATATATGAGGATTTATCTCTAAGTGTCCAAATATATCCATGGAGATGCTGTAATCCGAAAGTTCCAATTCAGGAATCTGAATCCCGAAATCGCATTCTAAGAGCCGGCGATCTTCGAGTTGCTGTGGCTGGAAACTAGAGCCATGAGGCATGGCTTACCTCTTCATTCCTGTTAGATGCAAATTTGCCCGGTTGATACTGTCGATACGTTTGCGAATGGTCTGTATCATTAATATTAGATCGTTATTACCCACTACACTTGGCGCACCCTACATAGATACGTTGCCTTCAGTATTGGTTTCTGAATATATATATATATAATATATATATAATATATAAACAAATCAAATTGCGAAAATAAAAAATAATTATAATCGCTGGTATTACTAACACAAGCCATATATTTTTCATATATCAGTACATTAAGGCGAAATATGTGCTAGGAATACAGAAGCTTGATAAATTAAGTGAAATGAAGATAAAAACATTTACTAAACCGGTAATTCTCAGACTGCAGTTTCTTTCTTTTCAGCAATAAAGATAATTTATTTGCTCAGGGAGAATTCTTCAGTGAGACCCTGTTTTTCTGGGAGCCTGACTCACTAGAAGCATGTGCGTCTAATGATTTACTCTCCCTAACTAATCATATCACTGCGCAGACTCCGAACGTCCCGACAACACTAGGGAATTCTGGTATATCGCCTGGCGCTCATAATTTATCGAGAAATATGTAAACAAATCAAATTGCGATAAAATAAAAATAATTATAATCGCTGGTATTACTAACACAAGCCATATATTTTTCATATATCAGTACATTAAGGCGAAATATGTGCTAGGAATACAGGAAGTTGATAAATTAAGTGAAATGAAGATAAAAACATTTACTAAACCGGTAATTCTCAGACTGCAGTTTCTTTCTTTTCAGCAATAAAGATAATTTATTTGCTCAGGGAGAATTCTTCAGTGAGACCCTGTTTTTCTGGGAGCCTGACTCACAGAAGCATGTGCGTTCTAATGATTTACCTCCCTAACTAATCATATCACTGCGCAGACTCCGAACGTCCCGACAACACTAGGGAATTCTGGTATATCGCCTGGCGCTCATAATTTATCGAGAAATATGTAAACAAATCAAATTGCGATAAAATAAAAATAATTATAATCGCTGGTATTACTAACAAAGCCATATATTTTTCATATATCAGTACATTAAGGCGAAATATGTGCTAGGAATACAGAAGCTTGATAAATTAAGTGAAATGAAGATAAAAAAACATTACTAAACCGGTAATTCTCAGACTGCAGTTTCTTTCTTTTCAGCAATAAAGATAATTTATTTGCTCAGGGAGAATTCTTCAGTGAGACCCTGTTTTTCTGGGAGCCTGACTCACTAGAAGCATGTGCGTCTAATGATTTACTCTCCCTAACTAATCATATCACTGCGCAGACTCCGAACGTCCCGACAACACTAGGGAATTCTGGTATATCGCCTGGCGCTCATAATTTATCGAGAAATATGTAAACAAATCAAATTGCGATAAAATAAAAATAATTATAATCGCTGGTATTACTAACACAAGCCATATATTTTTCATATATCAGTACATTAAGGCGAAATATGTGCTAGGAATACAGAAGCTTGATAAATTAAGTGAAATGAAGATAAAAACTTACTAAACCGGTAATTCTCAGACTGCAGTTTCTTTCTTTCACAGCAATAAAGATAATTTATTTGCTCAGGGAGAATTCTTCAGTGAGACCCTGTTTTTCTGGGAGCCTGACTCACTAGAAGCATGTGCGTCTAATGATTTACTCTCCCTAACTAATCATATCACTGCGCAGACTCGAACGTCCCGACAACACTAGGGAATTCTGGTATATCGCCTGGCGCTCATAATTATCGAGAAATATGTAAACAAATCAAATTGCGATAAAATAAAAATAATTATAATCGCTGGTATTACTAACACAAGCCATATATTTTTCATATATCAGTACATTAAGGCGAAATATGTGCTAGGAATACAGAAGCTTGATAAATTAAGTGAAATGAAGATAAAAACATTTACTAAACCGGTAATTCTCAGACTGCAGTTTCTTCTTTTCAGCAATAAAGATAATTTATTTGCTCAGGGAGAATTCTTCAGTGAGACCCTGTTTTTCTGGGAGCCTGACTCACTAGAAGCATGTGCGTCTAATGATTTACTCTCCCTAACTAATCATATCACTGCGCAGACTCCGAACGTCCCGACAACACTGGAATTCTGGTATATCGCCTGGCGCTCATAATTTATCGAGAAATATGTAAACAAATCAAATTGCGATAAAATAAAAATAATTATAATCGCTGGTATTACTAACACAAGCCATATATTTTTCATATATCAGTACATTAAGGCGAAATATGTGCTAGGAATACAGAAGCTTGATAAATTAAGTGAAATGAAGATAAAAACATTTACTAAACCGGTAATTCTCAGACTGCAGTTTCTTTATATATATATATATAATTATATAATATAATAATATATATAATTATATATATATATAATTATTTATATTATATTTATTATATAATATAATATTAGGGCAATAAGAATTATAGGAATTATTATTACCAATGGCCTAGCACAAAAAAAAATAGTCAATAGACTATATATTATTCACATAAAAATACATTAGTACATTAGAACACATTGAGAGGCTTTCAAATAGGAAATCCTTGTGCTAGAAAGAGCAGTAGAAAACTCAAACCACTAATTATGGACAAATTCTCGAAAGGATTGAAAATTAAAAACGTTTACCATCTAATTTAGTTCCTAGACCATGGTTTCTAACTCATTGTAGTAAAAAAATATATATGGTCTAGGAACTAAATTAGATGGTAAACGTTTTTAATTTTCAATCCTTTCGATAATTTGTCCATAATTAGTGGTTTGAGTTTTCTACTGCTCTTTCTAGCACAAGGATTTCCTATTTGGAAGCCCCTAATGTGTTCTAATGTACACGATATTTTCATATATATATATATACACATATATATATATATATATATATATATATATATATTATATATATATATTAACTCTCACGCGACTCTGCATCTTTCTTTCTTTCTCTCCCATTCCTTTTTCGTCTTTTTTCCTCACTTAACTTGTCTTTTCCTCTCTCTCTCATTCTCATTCTCTCTCTCCCTTTCACCATTCTTCATGGTCTCCTCGCACCATTCCCCTTCTTCTCTCTCTTCCTCTTGCTCCTCCTCCCCATTCCCGTCGTCCATCTGCGACGATACTTCCGTAGTAACTGCTATCCTGTCTTTTCTCGCCCGCCTTCTAAGGCTACTGGTCGACATTTTTCTCTCTCGTCGTCCACTATAATCCAGCGTTTGCAATACTTTTTTCGTCTGGCGTTAACAGCCCTTCTTATCTTGTTCTCCTTGTCCTGTCTCTCACTGTTATATATTTATTTTCCACTGTTATATATATATTTTTTACTGTTTATATGTTTGTACTGTCGTTACCGTCTTGCTTTTTTTACCCCTCTGCGAAAAGATCTCAGAATTTTAATTGATTTGCTTTTCGCAGGAAGGAAGTTTTCTTCGAAGTATACGTCTCGCTTTTATCCTTCGAAACGTTTAGTAGATGAAACCTTAGCGACTGAAGAAGGGGATTTTTCGTTGTGCTTATTGCCCTGTATCTCTTTTTTGCTTGTCTTGTTCCTTGGTTTGTGTCTATGTTTTTCGTCTCTCTATGTGTTCGACGTCTTTTTGGTGTCCTGTACACATATATGCGTGTATATGTACATGTAGAGGTAGGTACGTACATATATGTTTATATATATGCATATGTTCTATTTTATTAACATATATATATATAGCTTTTGCATGTCTCTGAAATCTTTATTAGTACCACATTCAATGTTGTGTACTCTTTCCATTACAGAAACTTATATTTGCTTCGAGATGTATTTTGATTGTGTTTTGAGAATGTGCCTTCACCTTGTTTGCTGCCTGTGGTTTACTTTCGAGTGATGACCATCTTCTTCAGTTGTGGATCCATAAACGACTGAAAAGCCTAATTCATCTGTTTCTTCGATTGTAGATCCTTTGACGACTGTTTCCCTTTAAGAAGGCTGCAACAGAGAAAGCAGCTGAACGGATGACCAGGGATTCGTGTCTGTTGCTGCCTCTTCCACACATACCAAGTGCCTTCACATGTGAAGAAACTACAGAATTAGCGGCATTTCATTGTCGCAGCAGATGTGGGACACTCGCTGTGACAATAAACACCTGTGTGTTGTCACTCACCTTGACAGTAATCACCCGTAAAATCTAAAATTAATTATCCACACTGCAAGAAGAGGGACTTTTACAACGAAGCTTTATCATAGCGTAAAAGTACGCATATCCGAGTTCTATGACCTTCGTTGATGAAGACATGGATCCTGTAAGGATGATGACCCAATATCACTGGTACCTCCGCCCAGCAAGTAGAACTGGTGAAAATCCAGTCTGTCGAAAATCGTTTAAGAGTTTAATGCTACACATTATTCTTTAGTGTTTCCTAGCCTTTGCCATCTCCGATGGACCCACTAAGGGGCTAGTTGGAGCAGATTAGTTACCTCCATTGTGTCTAGGGAGTACTGTTTACTTCTTTCTTAGACAAGAGTTCTGACAAGAACGAAGGTTCCAGTACTACTAAAGTTACTTTACAGAGCACTCACTCACCATTTCAAGTATTTCAACGTCTTCATTGGGATACTGAAATGCTAAAAATTACTAAATAATAAAAAAAATACTAAATACTAATAAAAAATTCATTT
>NW_021826956.1:0-5000 GCF_006345805.1 Octopus sinensis | reverse complement strand
GCTAGCACGATACTGAGACGGTAGTAGCGTTGAGTCTCAGTTGTAAACAATATTCGAAATTTCCAGAAATCTCTAAAGGAATCTAATCGTTCTTATTTTGCACATGAGACATTTGGACGAAACTAGTGTTAGAATTATTAACTTTTATTAAGACTATTGTACAAACGTAAATTTTTCAGAAAATTTAGTTAATGATGAACCGATTTTACTAAAGAAATTACAAATTTGTACGTTCACTAGCTTTTCCGACATTTAAAAATAAATATTTATTGTTCTCTTTTTTTTTTGTCCGCTACTATACATTGGTATATGTGTTTGTTGAATAGATAGGCAGACGAGCAGTCTGGTAGACAGACGGATAGGCAGATAAATAGATAGATAGATAGATAGATAGAGGGAGAAAGAGAGAGAGAGAGAACGCGAGTGAGAAGAAAAGAGAGGGAGTAAGAGAAAGACAGAGAGAGATACATTGATACGTTGGCGATTTTTTTCCTCTGTCTTCCCTTCTTGGGATCTTTCCTTCTCCTGTGCTTCCGACGAAGAGCTCCGCTCGAAACGTTATATCCTCCTTCTTCCCTTCTTTCCTGAGCGTCCAATAATACTATATTTGTTCCATGTCCTCACGTTGTTGTGTTTTTTTGTGTTTTCTTGTTTGGATTAACTTTATATATATATATATATATCTGTCTATCTATCTATATGTCTGTCTGTCCGTCAGTCTATCTATCTGTATATCTATCTATCTTTCTTTCTGTCTGCCTGATATCTATCTATCTATCTATCTATATTATACATGATACTACAGTTATTCCTACGTATTTTCTCCGAATAATTTCCGTATATTTTACATATGTTCAAACACATCTAAATACAATATTCCCTGAATATGGAATAATTTTCTGCTATTACCAGCGCTGACTGATTTATATAACATTTATCATCAACCAAATATCATTCCATGCTCTTTTATTTGTGCATTACCTTTAACTAAGTCTAACATGAAAGAATTTTGTCTTTGATGAAGAAATTATATCCATATACATTTAATATAAAAGAAGCGTTTATTACACTCGGATGTCCGTTAATGATTGTGCATTTAGCACTGTTCTATTTCCTACACCTTATTTAACACCAGTCTGCATCCAGGTAATTCTTTTCTTTTCTTTTTTTTTTACATTTGTAATATAGTTATGATGTGTCCTTGCAAATTTATACTTCTATATTACTGAATTACTTTTAGTTAGGCATATGTGCGGATAAATATACGCATTATCTATCTATCTATCTATCTATCTATCTATCTATCTATCTATCTATCTATCTATCTATCTATCTATCTATCTATCTATCTATCTATCTATCATCAATCTATTTGTACATATATATATATTTAAAATCTATCTATAAGCTATCTATCTATTTGTATATTATATATATATATATATAATATATATATATATTATATTATATATATCAATCTATTCTATATATCTATATGCATCTATTGTATATATATATATTATATATATATATTCAATCTATTATATAATCTATCTATGTATATATTTGTGTGTGTGTATATATATATATATAATATATACATATTCATCCATAAACTTATAAGCATACATAATGACGATGGGGACGACGGTTTTAGTCCTATGACGTAATCCATATATTGATGTATGAGTTACAAATACGTAAATATAATTTTGCTGCGTGTCTACTGTGTAAACGATATAACAATATAAAGGCGTTGCTCGTCTACATATATATGTATATATATATATATACATACATGCATATATATATGTATGCATGTATGTATATATATCTATATACATATATACATATATACATACATACATTTGATACATTTGTAAGTATGTATATATGTCTGAGTGTATTAGCGGAAGTGTGTCCTGTGTATGATGTACGTTGATGTATACTTATATATATATATATAATATATATATATATATATATATATATATATATATATATATGTGTGGTATGTATATATATGTATGTATGTATATATGTATGTATGTATATATATGATGTATGTGTATATATATATGTATGTATGTGTATATATATATGTATGTATGTGTATATATATATGTATGTATGTGTATATATATATGTATGCATGTATATATATATGTATGTATGTATATACATATATGTATGTATATATATGCATGTATGTATATATATATATGTATGTATGTATGTATATATACATACAACACGACGCATGCTCGCCTGCACACACAAGGCGAACAGCTCTAGATTCAACCACCGGAACTTATTGTCTTTATAATAAATGTAACGGGAAAATAAAGTACATTAACACAAATTTCCCCGTCTCCTCTTAAATCCAAATAACTTAATAATCATTATTTGTGAATATCTTTAGTAAAGACATATCCGGTTAATTCTGAAGAGGAATCTTGGAACCGTGCAAACCTTTATTTCAATGCGTCATTAAATGTGAATGGCCAGAAAATGCGAATACTTTAAATATAGACAGAAATCGCTCTTCATGAACCAAAATATTCGTAGCAAAAGTTAATGTTTTACAGTAGTTTTTTTAACCCCTTACCCGGCAGAAACGAATATATGCGTTTTGACCGAAATCGTTTTTTTTTTCTATCTCTGGCGAGTTAGCTCGTCAAAAGATAGACTCGCCAAAATCGACAGCAAACGAGTTCCTTTGTCTATTGTAAACTCTTTTTTGACATATACGAGTATATTCGCTCACTTTATACGTCTGGCAGTGACGATTTCTGCCACCTTTCGCTTGAGTAAGGCATTGAAGACCGAGTATGATTTAGTCACCTGGAGACAGTCGAAGGGTTGGAAGGCACATTTTATGAATAGAAGTATTCACTTTGTTTTTACGTTGTTTTTTTTTATATCTTTATATTATAACCCCACCATGTCGATAACCAAATAAAATAACATGATTTTTGTTAAAAGTAATATGATTTATGAAAAACCGGGTAACTCGTTTCTGCCCAAGCGGTAATTTAAATCAATATTATTGAATTAAAATTCATAATAAATAAGGTTTGAAATATACCCCAAAACAATTAAAAAATATGTCTGAAAAAATACATTTATTTTCAAAGTAATTGTTGGGTAAGGGGTTAAAGGAAATTTAGTAAAGTTTATGTGAACTTTAATCATGTTAAGGAAAAGATGAGCTATGTACTGAAGAGTCTTGTGTTTCCTTCTTCTATTTTAACATTAAATAAACGTGTCATCCTATTCCATGGTGATTTATCCACGTTTTGCCCCTGGACATCCTTTTGAATCCTTTCCTCAGTCACATGAAAAGTTTCATTAGAGATGATCTCGGTATGCTCAAGCACCTCCCGAAAACAACCAACGGGGAGGCATTCTTGGTTTCCTTTGATGTTATCAACCTCTATACCTATTTCTTTATTACCCACAAGGGGCTAAACACAGAGGGGACAAGCAAGGACAGACATAGGTAATAAGTCGATTACATCGACCCCAGTTCGTAACTGGTACTTAATTTATCGACCCCGAAAGGATGAAAGGCAAAGTCGACCTCGGCGGAATTTGAACTCACAACGTAACGCAGACGAAATACCGCTAAGCATTTCGCCCGGCGTGCTAACGTTTCTGCCAGCTCGCCGCCTTACTCTATACCAACCTCTATACCAACATTCCATATGAATATGGTATTGAGGCAATTGATTTCTGGTTGGAGAAACACCCAGAAGCATTTCCTAACTTCATACACGTCTTGCTCCAAAGAGAAGAAAAATAAAATATAGGAGGAATGAATAAAATAAAGGAAAGTATTCGATAAAAGATAAATCAATAAAACAAAAGCAATGAGATGTATCGCCGAAACTCAGAACGTTCTGCCCCTCATTCTGACTTTTGTGATGAAGATGCCGGCATATGTTTTTAGGACCATAATTATATGAATTCTTTCTAAATTATTAACAAAACATAGTTGTAGCTTTCCCTGAAATTATTTAAATGTGCCAAAAACCAATTCTTTCTCAAAATATTTCGACCACAGAAGACAACATTTATGTTTCCACTATTCAAAAAGTCAAATATATTAAAGTGGCCGTCTGGTGGGACCTTGATTGTATGTATATATATATATATTAATTAATAAATATAAGGGTAGCAAAAAATTCTAGAAAAAATTTTCCGCTACCAGCGGTCTAGTGAGAAAGAAAAAATAGTCAAAGACTATATAATATACATTCAACAAGAATTTTTGGCTACCCTTATATTTATTAATTAATGATTTTTAGGCTAATTTTGAAATTAAATCAGCAGTTTATATTTGCTGCTGAGTAGACTGCGCGATTGCGGTAAGATTTGAAAATTTAGTGCATATGTGACTGGAGGCTTCTTTACCATAGCCTCGTGGACATATACTCGTCCTAGGCTCTCTGCTGACGAGGCACGCCAGATGTAAATGAATTTAATTTAATTTAATTAATTCATTTGTCAAAGTTTTGCCGAAACTATGCATAGTCCAGAGATGAAGGGGGTAAACGTTTTTATTTCTCTTTCTATTTCAGAATTACAACTATTTAGCGGTATGAGTTTTGGCTGCTCTTTCTAGTGAGTCGAATGTAGTATATATATATATATATATATATATATATATACATATAATGTATATATATAATGTCTCTCTCTCTCCCTCACGGTGTGGTCGCAAAGCAACGTGAGATGAAGTGTGTTGCTCAAGAACACAACGCACCACCCGGTCCAGAAATCGAAACAGCAATCGCTAGATAGTGAGTGCAACACCTTTACCCAGGGCTCAGCAAAGAGGGTACGAGGGAGCTCCTAGTGGTCGGTGAGCAATTACAGAGGATCGATAATAACCAAGGGATCGAATGGGGGTCGGCGTGCGAAAGACCAGCTCACCCAGATGAATTCTTTGAAATACTTAACGCCGTGAAACGGCGGGAAACGTGATTATCTTATCA
>NW_021826955.1:0-5000 GCF_006345805.1 Octopus sinensis | reverse complement strand
AAGAGATGAGGAATTATGTACATTATTTACATTATTTACATTCGACGGATATTTGTTCTCATCTTGTTTGTTGTTAACACAACGTTTCGGCTGATATAACCTTCAAAATTAATTATCGGACTGTAGATGAAACGTCTCCATCAATTTCACTGTTGTGAACAAGTGTGACAGTGAATTGATGGATTTTGTAAGTCAAAACAAAAACATAATAGAGACATACGGAAAGGAATTTGAGGATTTCATCCTCAAAACTCCCAAAGATAGACTTTTAATTATCAGATGTTTATAAGACTATAATAGAAAAATTCCCAGGTAGTGTGGGGATATAAAAAAAAAATCTGTTGATAAAAGGCTGTTGGAAGGGCCTTTTAAAAAATTTTCGCCTGTACAGAAGCTCTGAAATTACGATCTCTCTATCGTGAATGCAACACCATAACCACTAAGTCATGCGCCCTTACACACACACACCCACACACACATATATATAAACAAAACAACTGAAACTTTCTATCAAACCACGTCGAACCTGTGTGGAAGCGTAGGCCAGTATGATATCAAGCTCAAATTGACGGCCCCCAATGCTGAGGCCTTTGTCCTGCAGAAAACTGATCGTGGACAATCCAATTCAACCTAATCTAATCCCATTCAAACCTAACCAGACGTTAACATCTGATGTACTGGGTTAACCAGTGGAAGTTATAATTAACCAGCCAATCAAGAAATCACTTCGGAGAGTTACTGCCCCAATACTCAAGTATAAGTCTCACATAGAGTGAAATCTCTTCGCGGTAACTCCACCTGTGTGGTACTGTCATTTTAACCTTCTTCAAATTAATCATACTGCATTCAGATTATGTATTGCTACACAATTTGATGGTCATGTTGGAATGCCTTTTTTCAAACTATTTCTTGAAGAGGGTTTATCAATAACAGCTAGAAATACCAACTGAATTTCTCTCAAATCACATTTTTGTTTTTTAAAAAAATCTGGGATGTCCTTTGGCGTGACGTGTGGTCGAGAAGCTTGTTTCTCAACCACGTGGTATCGTATTCAGTCCCAGTGCGGCACATTTGGCAAGTGTCTTCTACTGTAGCTTCAGATTGACCAAAGCCTTGCGAATGGATTTAGCATTCCGAACAAAACCGAAAAGAAGTCCGTGGCGCGCGCCCGTGCACACACACGCACACGCACGCACACACACACACACACACCACACACACACACACACACACATGCGTGCAATTATCTGAATTGCTATCTATAATAGCCAAACCTCCCTCAAATGTTATCCTACCCTCTTGAAAAATGAGAACTCGCTGGATAACGCATTATTCGAGAGAAGGACAAGATGGTCGTAATTGGGATGCCTTTTGTCCATAAGTCTAAGTCGGGTCTGATTTAGATTTAAGCAAGACTAATAATGACAACAGCAGCAGTACCACAATTGGAGTAAATTTTGATCTATAAGAACAATTTTCGTCTAAAAACCCACAAAAGGCCTCCATTATATCAGATTTATGTTACTTCATTAAGTACCTTATGACCTTAAAATGATAGAATATTTTTTCTCTCTTTCCTTCTGTCTTTCTTTATTTCTTTCTTTCTTTCTTTCTTTCTTTCTTCATATATTATTTATAACGAATGTGCGTATATGTGTGTATGTGAGTATGTGTGAATGTGCGTGTGTATGTGTGTGTGTGTATGAATCTACCACACTCTATTTCCTCTAGGAATAAAAAATAAAATGGACCCAAATTCTGAACTGGTACTTTATTCATAGACAACGAAACGCTGAAAGACCTAGTGTTGATCTTGACGTGATCTGAGCTGGGAGAGCAAAGAGCCGAAACGAATAACCACAAAACGTCTTTCTGTCGCTCTAAAAATCCTGCCAATTAGTCGCCTGTATGAAGTGAACCAACTATACAAGCAATGATGAATAAAGATATTAGTCATTTAACTTCTTTTATTGAACGAGCGTCACCCAAGATACGATCTCAATGTCTGCCGTCCTCTTTATGGCTCACAGAACTATTATTCCTTTAAGGTACGATAGTACTTAGTATATAAGATAAACAAAGATAAATAATATGAAAGGCGAGATTGTATTTAACAGATAAAAATTCATGTACTTCAAAGGCGGAGTTTGTTTGATCTTTATTAATCTCCTTAAAATTCTTATTAGTAAACTCTATAGTCATCAATTTAATGAGCTGAGCGCAAACTATTTTCTTCTCTGCTGCAATATTGATTTGTCAGCACACACACACACACGCACACGCACGCGCACGCACAAACAAACGCACGCGCACATACACACACACACACACACAATCACACCAAACACACGCATGTATTTACATGCATACATATACATAAATAAGTAAATATATACATGTTACATGTGTGTATATGCACACACAGTATATACATATACACATATATACATACACACGCATATATATATATATATATAATATATATATATATATATACACAATAATAATAATAATAATAATATATAATATATATCGTGGCACTCTGTCGGTTACGACGACGAGGGTTCCAACTGATCCGATCAACGTAACAGCCTGTTCATGAAATTAACATGCAAGCGGGTGAGCGCTCCACAGACACGTGTACCCTTAATGTAGATTCAGCGTGACAGGGAGTGTGACAAGGCTGGCCCTTTGAAATACAGATACAACAGAAACAGGAAGAAAGAGTGAGAGGAAGTTGTGGTGAAAGAGTACAACAGTGTTCGCCACCGCCCCTCTGCCGGACCTTTGTGGAGCCTTAAGAGTTTTCGCTCAATAAACACTCACAACGCCCGCTCTGGAATCGAAACCGCGTGTCCGCTGTCCTTACCACTGGGCAATTGCGCCTCTATATATATATATATATATATATAATATATATATATATATATTATATATATATATACATATATATATTACATACACAAACACAACACACACACACCACATATGCACACAAATACACACACATTTGTATGTATAATACAGTTCTATATTTAAGAGATGAGGAATTATGTACAGTTATTTGACCTCATCTTGTTTGTTGTTAACACAACGTTTCAGCTGATATACTCTCCAGCCTTCATCAGGTGTCTTGGAAAAATTTCGAACCTGGTTTCTCATTCCTAAGGTATTTTTCGATGTTATTAATATTATCATTATATGCCGTGGCATATGGCGTAGTGGTTAAGAGCGCGGCGCTACTAACCCAAAGATTCCGAATTCGATTCAGCAGTGAACGATAATAATAATAATAATATATAATTAATAATAAATAATAATAATAATAATAATAATAATAATAACAACAATAATAATAATAATAATAATAATAATAATAATAATAATAATAATAAAATAATAATAATAATAATAAGACCAAAACTATTAACCCGGAACTACCAAGCCAGTGTGATAAAAACATGGAGCTGACCTAAAATGCCGATTCTGTAACGATGAGATTGAAACTATAGACCACCTAATCTCAGGGTATAGTGTCTTAGCACCTGTAGAATATAAAGCAAGACATGACAGAGTCGGACAGTATTTACACTGGACAATATGTCGGCATTATAAAATCAAAACCGCTGACAAATTATATAAACACCATTTGTCAGCGGTTTTGAAGCTGTGACTGAGGGAGAAAATGTGTCGATTCTCTGGGACTTCCCCGTACATACCGACAAAACTTTAAAAGCTAATAAACCAGATATTATTATAAAAGATCAGACGTAAAAGGTGTGTTTATTAATTTATTCCTTACGATCACAATATAACGGCGAAAGAATTTGACAAGATTAGTAAATATAATGACCTGCTAATAGAAATTGAAAAAATGTGTCATCTCAAGGCGACTATAGTACCAGTGATTGTAGGATTTCTAGGAATGATAACAAAAAGGTACTGAAAGCTATTTGAAAATGATACCAGGCTTACCATCCAAACAGGAAGTGCATAAAATCTTGTTAACTGGAACGACTCATGTACTGAGAAGAGCATTATCGCAGTGAAAATAACATCCATTTATGAATTTATTTAAAAAATTTTTTAAATACATATCTTACCTGTGAATTTGCGCGTGTAATCTGGGAATGCATACAATGAGCTTCTCTGTCCTAGGCGTACGGAAAACACTCGGCGAGAAAAGAAAGAAAATTTGAAGAAAGAAGGAAAAAAACATAATAATAATAATAATAATAATAATAATATAATAATAATAATAATAATAACTAATAATCTTATCGAAAAATACCTTAGGAATGAGAACCCAGTTTCAAAATTTCCCCAAGAAATTATCATTATTATTATTATATACATATATTTATATATATACATAACAAAAATTTTGGGAAAATGATAATTATATATAAATATATATATATATATATATACAGGCATGTATATACACATATATAGATAACATATATAAACATAATTACCTACATACATGCATACATACCTACATGTATACATACATATCTATATATAAGTATATTTATATATATTTGCTTTTATGTTCAGTTATAATGGTAAAAACAATTTTACATTAATGCGGTTTGCTCTATACTTTTGTAGAGAGCAAATTTATTATTCTTAAACAACAATGTTGTTGATAGGGATTTCGAAGTTTCGGCCAGCCACGTAATCGTTGCGCTGCAGCCCGACGATGGCTTACTTAGCTGATACTTCGAAATCATTCTCAACAACATCCTTGTTGAACTATAATACACACGCACACATACACACACATATATATTGCCTAGGTACTGCAAGACTAACAACCTGGTGTAGAATTCAATATACGTATGTTTCAGAACGAAGTGTTAGCCGAGTGTAGAATGGTAATAAAAAAGAGTGATGACAGAAAAATAAATTATTATCTTATGAACTTCATTAGATTACAGCTGTTTCTGCTACATAATTCAGTGTGACTCTCAGTTGAGTGCCGGAATAACACCTTA
>NW_021826954.1:10000-11220 GCF_006345805.1 Octopus sinensis | reverse complement strand
TATATATATATATATATGTATATATATGTATTTATGGATAAAACCATTATCTGAAATATCGATCTTATCCGATGGCTTGCATGGGAATAAAAATCTCAACGTTAATGATTGATTATTGAAATTATAATTAAGGGTATCTAAGAGATACCACCACGCCAGAAATAGCACCCAAAACTTGACACTGAAACCGCATTAATGTGGTTTTAGAGTAAAGTTTTGGCTGCTATTTCCAGCGTCGTGTTATCTCTTAGAAACCATTAAATAAAATTTATATATATATACATATATATATATATATTTTCTAGTTTCAGCTCAGAGCTGCGGCCATGCTGATGGATCGCCGTTTTGTGCTACACTGTTCTTACGAAGAACCTCGTCTAATATGTGGCACTTGGTGAAGAATGGAGTTCGATATAGCTACTCTCATTTGCACCTCTTGCCGTGAGGTAGGTTCATCTGGGACTCTTGACAGGAAGATGTCCAGCTTTGATTTAAAAACCGCTACATCTACTTTGTGCAAGTTCCTCAGACTCTTTGTGAGAATATTAAAAAGTTGTGAGCCCTTGAATCCCAGGCTTTTGCAGAAGCTGGTCCTGAAGCGTGATGGCACTATGCAGTGTCGTCCCGCTCTAGTATTGGTGTAGCTTACAATGCCAAAATTTGGCACAATTCCTTCCAGGATCTTCCAAACATATATTGCTGCATACCTCTCCCGTTTTCTCTCCAGGGAGTAGAGTCTTAGCTGTTTCAACCTTTCCCAGTAGCTGAGCTGTTGCAAAGAGACGATCCTCTTTGTGAATCTTCTCTGGATTGCTTCAAGGTCCGCTGTTAATTTCACACTGGTGGGTGACCATAGCTGTGAGCAGTAATCCATGCGGCTGAGGACGAATGTCCGCCAGAGGACCAACATCGTTTCCTTATCTCTGGTTCTGAATGTTCTTAGGATCCATCCATCCAGTCGTCTGCACTTTGTCGCAATCCTGGTAATGTGCACTTGGAAAGAGGTATCATCACTCATGTCGATACCCAGATCCCTCACAGACTTAGGCTCTGGGATTGAAATTCCCTGTGGACCGGTGTATCCTGTAAGTTTAATATTCAGTTTTGGATGCTGGTAGCGCAGGGCCTGGAATTTTTCAGCATTAAGCTGCATATTATTATCTTCAGCCCATCTGTAGATTGAGTCCAATTCCTGCTGCAGGTGTGCAACATCGCTGGGG
>NW_021826954.1:0-5000 GCF_006345805.1 Octopus sinensis | reverse complement strand
GATATCTTTTTATATATAAAACTGAGAATGTGTGTCTGTCTGTCTGTTTTCTGTCTGTGTGTTTCCCTAAAACTTGAGAACTACACAACCAATTTCATTCAAATTTTACACATGCCTTACTTAGGGTCCGGGGAGTGTCATCGGCAAAAAATGTTCAACTTCTTGCCTAGAGCGAGCCAATAGCAACATCATATCTTCTCCACTATTTCAGTATTACGTGTTAAAAGTGAAACAAAAACGTTTCTCTATTTTATGTCAGATACTTTCACTTTAACAATAAAAATTATAAGTACAATTGAATTATATGTAGTAAGTAATAATTAAAATCAAACTAAAGTAACATAACAAAAGTAAAAATAGCAACTGGTATAAAATTGCATCAATGATTTGAACTTGAATAAGTGGTTTCACATGAATGGGAATAAATTAAAAATAAAATTAGCGTGCAGAAATGGAATAGTACAGATGGATATTAAAAAATTAAATTAAAGAAAAGACTATTGTCTATAAAGTATACAATGTAGAGAAAAAAGATTTGAACACATGGAGGAAAGCACCGTCGAAAAGTGTCTTGGTGCGACTATGAAAGGTATCTAATAAGAGGCGGTAAATTCGCCACAATAGAAGCAAGGATCGAGTCAATTATGCTGAGAAAATCCCTGGAGAAGGACGTCATGCTCGGAATGGTCAGTGGCAAGAGAGGAAGAGGCCGACCAAGAACCCGCTGGCTTGACACCATCAAGAGTGATACCGGAATGAACATGGCCAGTCTGAAAGAAGCGGCCCAGGATAGAACTGACTGCAAGGGAGTACTCGACTCGAACTTGCAAAGTGGAAATATTTTAAATTTACCTTTATATCTGGGACGTAGGACGTTCCGGAAAAAAATTTGAAATAACCCCTCCCCCCACCAGAAGTAGAGTTAGGCTGGATTGTAGCCACACTTCTTTACAAGAGACGGGCTAAGAGTTCCAGTCTGTTATATATTTTTGAGTATTGTTATCACTAGCGATATCAAGATATAACTTTGTATTTTGTATTTTATGTGTAGATGTATATATATAGATGTACATGTAATATGTACAAATATATATACACATATATACATGCACTAGCACTATGACCCGGCAACGACGGGTCTTTAATGCTAGTACATATATATATATATAGATAGATATATGTAACCAAGGAAAAAAGCAGCAAGAATTGATTAGTACAATTGTTTCGTATTTTGAACATTTTATTTAAAGCTGCAAATATTGCAGCAAATACAATGTCCGGTATTCATCAGCTAAATCACATATATATTTTCCAGACATCTTAGAGAATGTGACTATCCATTATGAAGTATTAAGAGTTCTATGAATTTGAAGCCAGATATTAAGCAGACTTAAATGTTTCCTAATAATGCACAGTTTTTAAAAAAAGTTTTGAAAATGATAGTTAACTTCTCATAGAAGGTAAATCCATCCGTAAAGATGCAGATATAAATATAAATTCCAGGAGACATAAGGAAAGCTGTTGGTCACACACCGGTTCATTTCACATCTAAACTGTTGCAGACAAAATTTGGTTGTAGTAGCAAGAAGGACAGCGACGTAGGTTCGGCCAAAATACAGTACATTATGGGAGGAAGGGAGTGAAGGAGTAAGAGGGAATAGATATACCACAGACAAAGGTTAGTTTGTTTCTGTGGTGACAGAAAATCTAGGTCAGTGTTGAAGGAATCTTAAATTCATAAAAGAACACTAAGTTTGACCACCACCAGCTCTGAACTGAGAAACTCACAGAGATAATGGTAGGATAAAGAATACAGAGAGATCAAAGGAAAACATTACAGGGGTCATAGGTTATCAGTAGAGGAAGATACAGTAAGAAAGTTAAGTATAACACCAGAATAGAAGGTTATTTATTTATTATTTCTATTTTAACTTAAGTTTATATATTGTAAGAAAGAATTTAGGTCAACATCTAGAGGTTTAAATAAATTCAATAGTAAATGGTGGGGGAATTTTACTTATTCAAAATATATAGTGAAAGTTACATGTATCATTAAGGGAATAGTATTAACTATTAAATTTAGAATAGAATTCGGAAATATTAGCAATTTACATGATTTAAGTAAGGTTATTTAAATTGACTATAAAGTCAATTAAAATATAGCATATTACAAATACTATTTAATTTTATATTAAAAAGGTACAGTTAGAAAGAAAGAACACCAGTGGAAGAGCCTACAGATTTCTATTAAAAATATTTTAGAGTTTTAATTTATATGTATATATTTAATATATATGTATATATACAAATGTATATATACATATACATATATACGATGGGCTTCTTTCAGTTTCCGTCTACCAAATCCACTCACAAGGCTTTGGTCGGCCCGAGGCTATAGTAGAAGACACTTGCCGAAGGTGCCACGCAGTTGGACTGAACCCAGAACCATGTGGTTGGTAAGCAAGCTACTTACCACACAGCCACTCCTACTATAGTTAAAAAATCATCATCATCATCACCATCATCATCATCAATCATCATCATCATCATCATCACAATCATCATCCACACACTGGGCGAAATGCTCAGTGGTATTTTGTCTGTGTTTATGTCCAGAGTTCAAATTCCACCAAGGTTGACTTTGCCTTTCATCTTTTAGGGGTCGGTAAATTAAGTACCAGTTGCGTACTGGGGGTGATCTAATCGAGTGGCCCACCTCCCCTAAAATGTCGGGTCTTGTGCCTAGAGTAGGAAAGAATTATCATCCACATCATCATCATCACATCATTATCATTGTCATCATTGCCACCAAGCCCTCCACCACCACCTACACCGACCACTACCACCACCACCACCACCGCCACCACCACCACCACCGTCACCACCACCACCACCACCACCATCACCGACCACTAACACCAGCACCATCACCACCACTACCACCATCACAACCATCACCACCACCATCACGCTCACAACCACCACCACTACCAACACCATAACCTCCACCACCACTACCATCACCACCACCATCACCACAACCACCACTACAATCACTACAACCATCACCACCACTATCACCATCACCACCACCACCACTACCACCACCACCAACAACACCACCAACAACACCACCAACAACACCACCACCATCACCACCATCACCACCATCACCACAACCACCATCACCACCACCATCACCATCAGCACCACCATCACCATCACCTCCACCAGCACCGCCAACATCACCATCACAACATTCCCCACTACCACCACCACGACCATCACCACGACCATCACCACCACCACCACCATCACGACCACCATTACCATCACCATCAACACCACCACCACCACCACCACCACCATCAACACCACCATCACCACCACCATCACCACTACCATCACCACCACCACCACCTTCACCACCACCATCACCACCACCATCACCACCACCACCACCATCACCACCACCACCACCATCACCACCACCACAACCACCACCATCACCACCACCACCACCATCACGACCACCATTACCATCACCATCAACACCACCACCACCACCACCACCACCATCAACACCACCATCACCACCACCATCACCACTACCATCACCACCACCACCTTCACCACCACCATCACCACCACCATCATCTTCACCACCACCATCACCACCACCACCACATCACCACCACCACCACCAGCACCACCATCACCACCACCACCACCACCACCATCACCTCCACCAGCACCAGCAACATTACCATCACCACCTCCACCACCACCACCACCACCACCACCATCACGACCACCATCACCACCACCACCACCATCACGACCACCATTACTATCACCATCAACACCACCACCACCACCACCACCACCACCATCACCACCACCACCACCACCACCACCATCACCACCACCACCACCACCACACCACCACCATCACCACCACCACCACCACCACCATCACCCACCACCACCACCATCACTACCACTTCCACCACGACCACCTTCAATACCATCACGACCACCATCACCACCACCATCATCATCACCACCACCACCACCACCACTACTACCATCACCACCATCACCACCACCACCACCATCATCTTCACCACCACGACCTTCACCACCACCATCACCACCACCATCACCATCACCACCACCACTACCACCGTCACCACCACCACCATCACCACCACCACCACCACCACTACCACTACCACCATCACCACCATCACCACCACCATCACCACCACCACTACCGCCACCACCACCATCACCACCATCACCACCACCACCACCACCACCATCCACCACCATCACCACCACCACCACCATCACTACCACCACCACCATCACCACCACCACCACCATCACCACCACTTCCACCACCCCACCACCACCATCACCACCACTACCACCACCACCACCATCACCACCACCACCACCACCACCACCGCCATCACCATCATCACCCCAACCCCTCCACCACCCAATGTTGGATGTTAACCTTGTTCGTTATATTCAAACACAAACAAACATCGACAAATATCAATAACTAACAGCCAGGCCGGAATGAGAGACATCACTACCTGCTAGAAATAGCCGCCATATCTCCCTCAAATCACACCCTACTCTCTTATGTATGTATGAGCCAATGAGGGTGTCCTCAATATGGTAGCTGTGGCAGTGATTCTGGATGGCAGTGCATAGTAACAAAGAACCCAGCTTCTCCATCTTGAATAATTACCACTCACATCCAGTGTTCATCTAGGTGAAGACTACACTCCACTCCACTCACAATAGTACCAAGTTTGGTAAACTTGGTCCAGTGTCCATCTAGGTGAGGACTACAGTCCACTCACAATAGTACCAGGCTCGGCAAGTCTGGTCCAGCGTCCATCTAGGTGAGGACAACATTGCACACATGTCAAGTGTCCATCTAGGTGAGGACTACACTCCACTCAAAGTAGTACCAGGTT
>NW_021826953.1:10000-12000 GCF_006345805.1 Octopus sinensis | reverse complement strand
TATGTAGATCTATATGTATTTATAGATGTTTTTTTTCAACATATAATCGTCGGAAATCTCCCTCTGAGGAAGGAACTGGTTTCTAAAACGATTACAAAACTTTATCGTTGTGGTGTAAATAACTAAAACAAATTGATATTTTCAACTTCAGAAATGTCTGATGTACTTACAGATCGTATTTCCAATGATTTTGAAGTTAAGACCGTCGCGAGGCTTCCGGAAAGAAGCTTGCGTATTCTGTTAATCGCTTTCGCTATTTACGTCTATTCAAACACCCGTGTTATGGAGTAGCATGCATCTCTCTCACTCTCTCTCACACATACATACACTCATGCATACATAGATACATACATACATGTAAACATACAAACATATATATATAATATATATATATATATAATAATATAATATATATATATATATATATAATATATATATATATATATACACATATATATTATATATAATTAATGCACAATATATGGATTTAATTAATCCAATGGTGTCCACAAAAAAGCTCCTTTAGTAGATTAGGCTACGGACCACATAGTAAACCAATACGTAGGAGTGTAATGTATATAGCCCGATACAAATGATATCCAGTAAATCCAATTACTAATCATTATTTCGTTAAGGGGTCCTAAAGGAACGAACGGAAAATTCACACAAATGGCACTGACGTCTTCTTTCTTCGTCATACACACACACACACACACACACACACACACACACACAAAAGCAGAATATCCGGGATGGATCAGGAGGAAAAGTAGAGCTAGAGATGACCCAGAATTATTCTTAATGTAACAACGCTATCACAATTCTTTTGAAAAATTGTCTTTCCTATAAGAAATAAAATTGTTTTTTTAATATGTGTGCACAGTCTGATGTCTAAAGCACTGTCCTTCATCTAGCATTCAATAATAATTGCTGGAAGGCGGCGAGTTGGCGGAAACGTTAGCGAAATGCTTAGCGGTATTTCGTCTATGGCTACGTTCTGAGTTCAAATTCCACCGAGGTCGACTTTGCCTTTCATCCTTTCGGGGTCGATAAATTAAGTACTATTTGTTTGTCCCCTCCATGTTTAGCCCCTTGTGGGCAATAAAGAAATAAGAAACGTTAGCACACCGGGCGAAATTCTTAGCGGTATTTCGTCTGTCTTTACGTTCTGAGTTCAAATTCCGCCGAGGTCGACTTTGCCTTTCATCCTTTCGGGGTCGATAAATTAAGTACTATTTGTTTGTCCCCTCCATGTTTAGCCCCTTGTGGGCAATAAAGAAATAAGAAACGTTAGCACACCGGGCAAAATTCTTAGCGGTATTTCGTCTGTCTTTACGTTCTGAGTTCAAATTCCGCCGAGGTCGACTTTGTCTTTCATCCTTTCGGGGTCGATAAATTAAGTAGCAGTTACGCACTGGAGTCGATGTAGTCGACTTAATCCGTTTGTCTGTCCTTGTTTGTCCTCTCTGTGTTTAGCCCCTTGTGGTTAGTAAAGAAATAGTTATTTTGTCTGTCTTTATGTTCTGAGTTCAAATTCCCTTTCATCCACTCGGGATCGATAAATTAAGTACCAGTTGCGTACTGAGGTCAATCTAATCGACTGTTTCGGGTCTTGTGATTAGAGTAGAAAAGAATATTAATTGCTGGCTCCATCGTTTAAGCGTTTAGATGTTACATATCAAAATTAAAATATAAAAATAAGTATATATATGGGATTAAATCAATGCAAATATAGTTTTATTTCATTTGAAGCTTTACTTGAAACACTTTATTACTTAACTTTTACTTCAAAACAATTACTGGGGGCAATGTGTTCGATTAAAATCCTTCAAGATGGTGCCCCAGCTTGGCAGCAGTTTAATGATTGATATAAGTAAAAGATAAAAGATGCTGTGATGTCATATTGTTCGGACTTCCGATTGTCTGAAGATTGTGTGTATTTTATAGAATGGATTTATTGCAACAATCTGTCCCCTGTAGTGATTGCCTCAGTTCAATTA
>NW_021826953.1:0-2500 GCF_006345805.1 Octopus sinensis | reverse complement strand
GTATGTGTGCATTTGTGTTGCCCCTCTTGACAATCGGTATTGGTATATTTGCGTCCCTGTAACTTAGCAGTTCGGCAAAAAGATACTGATAGAATAAGTAACAGGCTTAAGAAGTACAAGTACTGGGGCTGATTCATTCGACTAAAAATTCTCCAAGACTGGACACCTTGCACCTTGATTGTAGTGAGGCACTAACACCTCTGGAATCGAGTCATGTGATCCATCGAACTTTCACGCTGGCGTTCTGTAGAGGACTAGTGAGGCGGAAGAGTAATGACGCTCTCAGGGAACCTCAAAGCAGCGATGGGAATTAACAGTATAGAATTTTCTATATTTAAAAGATGAGGAATTATGTACATTGTTTACATTTGACGGATATTTGTCCTTGGGCATATGGCGTATTAGTTAAGAGCGCGGGCGACTAACCCCAGTGACCTGAATAATAATAATAATAATAATAATAATAATAATAATAATAATAATAATAATAATAATAATAATAATAGTAATAATAATAATAATGATAATAATAATAATAATAATAATAATAATAATAATAATAATAATAATAATAATAATAATAATAATAAAGATGATGATGATGATGATAATGATAATAATGTGTATGCTGGGCTTCGTATATTTTACCCCTGTGTCACTTTGATGGCATGCACTGCTCTCTCACTCAATAATAATAACAATAGTAATAATAATAATAATAATGATGATGATGATGATGATGATGATGATGATAACAACAACAACAACATCGAAAAATACTTAAGGAATGAGAACCCAGGTTCGAAATTTCCCCAAGACACCTGACGAAGGCTAAAGGGTATATCAGCCGAAACGTTGTGTTAACAACAAACAAGATGAGGACAAATATCCGTCGAATGTAAATAATGTAAATAAGTATAGACTTTTCTAAATTTCCAGTAATTTCTCATCTTGGAGGCAATGCAAGATGGGATTTACC
This sequence comes from Octopus sinensis, assembly GCF_006345805.1. Lineage (NCBI taxonomy): Eukaryota > Metazoa > Mollusca > Cephalopoda > Octopoda > Octopodidae > Octopus > Octopus sinensis. Next base: position 1,521 of record NW_021826953.1, on the reverse strand, counting down.
GGTTGGAAGCACTCCGTCGGTTACGACGACGAGGGTTCCGGTTGATCCGATCAACGGAACAGCCTGCTCGTGAAATTAACGTGTAAGTGGCTGAGCACTCCACAGACACGTGTACTCTTAACGTAGTTCTCGGGGATATTCAGCGTGACACAGAGAGTGACAAGGCCGGTCCTTTGAAATACAGGTACAACAGAAACAGGAAGTAAGAGTGAGAGAAAGTTATGGTGAAAGAGTACAGCAGGGATCATCACCCCCTGCCGGAGCCTCGTGGAGCTTTTCGGTGTTTTCGCTCAATAAACACTCACAACGCCCGGTCTGGGAATCGAAACCGCGATCCTATGACCGCGAGTCCGCTGTCCTAACCACTGGGCCATTGCGCCTCCACTCATTCTACTATCATATGATATTTCAAACGCAATGATCTGGAAACCCTGTATTACAGTTCCCCAAGCGAGACCCTGACTCGTGTTCAAGCTTTCCCATTACTTTAAACTATATATTGGTCACCATTGCAATGCATTCCTTTAACAATGAAACGCATCTGCGGTTTATACCCAGCACCCATTTTTGTCATCTTACGACACTCGCTTAAATGATAGTTAATACGTTTCTCCGCTTTTCCACACATTTTATGTAACCTGTCTAACTGAATTCTATCTGTCCTTTTTCTTTACGAAATAATTTTTTACTACTGAAAATCGCCCCTCAACTATTATGACTAGTGATACCGTTTTTCTTTCACATATTCATTTCTGGCACGGCATTCTTCACTTCCAATATCAACGGTTTGTCGCATGAATTGGCTATTTAGCTATTCCTTTTCCCACCTACTTGTCGTTCATTTTATTCTTGAAATCTTTTAATGTTTCAGTGATTCTTATGTATTTCTAAACGCAGATAGTAATATTCCTTCACTGTGCACAACGTTGCTTTTCAAACGCAGTCGTCTGTATTGAACACAATTCTACTCCAGTTCTTTTCTTGATAAACAAACCCTGCCGATATTATTTTCATGGCGTTGTGCGATATGCATACCCAGCAGCTTCCTAGCCCTTCTATCTAATTCATATCCTTCTGAATTTGTCCAGAAAGAAATAAAAATAGGAACAGAATATCTCAACGATTGCATGGTCCATATTTTTATCACTTTAATGACAGTTTTTGCTTTAGGCAGCTTCCTAAGCATGTTTTGTATTCAGCAGTGGAGGAATTCTCATTCGCATTTTCATTTACTTATCGCATTATTTTTACTGTAGTTATCATTGCCGTGATTCTTGCTACTTTTATGTATAGGTAAGAAGGTATATATTATATATATATATATATATATATATATATAATATGTATATATATATATATATATATATATATATATATGTAATATATACACATATATGTATATATGCAAACATATAGCTTCATGCTTATATATGTATGTATGAATGTCTATATGTATATGCATATGCATGTATTCATATGTATTTATGCTGCTCCATATACCAACAACAATGGGGTAGTGCC
>NW_021826952.1:10000-11268 GCF_006345805.1 Octopus sinensis | reverse complement strand
TGACATTTGACTACCCGAGAGAATCTTTTAGATGGACCTGTTGGGAGCGAAGCATGCACTAGGGAGACAAGAAAACATGCTTCAAGGATGAATTCAAAGCCTCACTGAAGGGCTTTCAGATCAACTTTGGTGCCTGGGAAATGCAAGCACAAGAAATTGTGCCATCACAGGTGATGCAAATTCCAAACAGCAGCATTGCAGAAGTACAAAGGAAAGGCAAATTGTGCCGGTCCCGAGCCAACTTCTTGTGTTCATTCCTGGGAGGCGACCGGTGCCTGATATGCAGCTGAGCCACCCGGGTAATCGTCAGGTGGATTAGCCACGCCCACACACACCATGATTTGCATTCTCCCGTGTGATACCATTGGGTATTTATAAAACTGATGGGCAAACAAGTATATACTTGTGTCTGTATATGTTAGAGAGGGAGTGTATGTGTGTGTGTATGCATATATATATATATACCGGAGTAAACACATAAATGTGAAACAAGGTGGAAAAAAGAGTACTCAAATACCAGTGGTAGAGTAATATATATATATGAATGTATATATACGTATGAATGTGTATATATATATATGGATATATATATATACGTTTGTATGTGTATATATATGCTTACGTATGTATGTGTATATATATGGATGTGTGTGTATATATATATATATATATATATGTATGTATATGTATGTAATAATTTAAATAACATATAAATATATGCATATATACATAGGACATCCCAAAAAACGTTGAACACAATGTGAAACGAAAACATAAAAACAAAAACATAGAAACGAACTTTTTTTTTCAAACAACGAAAAAACAGAGTACAAGACATACACCACAAGGAATATTCCCCTTCTTCAGTTGTCCCTGTTTCATCTACTCCGCGTTTCGAAGGCAAGGACAAGACGCGACTTCGTTGAAACAGTCCTTCCTGCAAAGGAAATTAAATAAAATTTGGCATTTTTTGCGGAGGGGTAAAAGTGGCTAACAAGAACAGAACAGTAAGAACAAAAGAAGAGAGTAAAACCAATACAAATAAAAACAGTAAAGGACAGAACAATGAGAATAACATAGTAAAAACAAACGATGAGGTCTGTTAAGCCAAGATGATGGAAAAATTATTCTGAACGCTTAAGGAGACAGCTTATGAGAGAGACAGGATAAGTGGTCTTGTCTCAGTGAAGACAGCAGTTGGAAAGATGGCTTCCCTCTGATCACGTGTCAGTGATGAGAGGGTCGAGGAGGAGGAGGAGGAGTAAGAG
>NW_021826952.1:0-5000 GCF_006345805.1 Octopus sinensis | reverse complement strand
GACAGCCTGGTGATGGTCACAAAGTAGGGCAGGAGGAGCTGTAGTCTCAGTCACTCGAGCATAAGGGAACCTGGATTAAATTCCATCCTTATGAACCCTGAAATGTCATGCTGGATTGATTCTGAACCTGGAAATGACCAAACATCAGTGTAGGCACCATCCGCCAGGGGCCCCCTGAGATTCTAACTGAACGCCCTATGTGTTAGTTTTTAGTGACGTGTCCACCTAGAAACATACATCAGCTGGTACCGTTGGCCATCGGTCATTCAATAATGGATGCTGGCTGGCTGGACGGACAGTTGCTGACGGGGGAAAAAAATACCTAATTAGCCATCGATCGCCGATGTCAACTGACCGACCCCTATCCTTTAAAAATAACCCCGCTGAAAAGCCTGTTACGGCAGAGACTATATGTGATTTTTAATGTTATATTTCATACAGCGAGCATTTCAGAGGCTAAGGACAAGACTATCGTTGTCGGAAACTTACCACAGGATGCAAAGCGGGAGCTGCTGCAGTGTCTCTTTCCGGAGGCCGTGAAGATCTTTATGGACATGGATGAGTACAGGAGTCGGAAGCGGGGGTAATTTTTCTAATCTCTTTAAAAAATCTTCGTTAAACTGCTTGTTCGCTCGAGCACCTTTGTTCAGATTTTGTGTTCGAAGAAGTAAGGTCACGCCACGAAAAAAAAAAGAAAAAAAAATTCTTTTTTTTCTTCCTCCCGGGCGTTTCTTTTACTTCTTCGTTTATAAATTTTTTTTGTGTTATTTTTTTTTTTTTTTTTTTCTCTCTTATTCAGACCAACCATATTTGTCCTAAGCTTGAGAAATCTTGTCTTTGACAGCAAAGAAGGCAAGAATTCAGAGCATCATGTTCTTATTTTTATCGATCTGTCGTCATCATTTTAAAGTCCGTTTTCCTTATTCTGACATGGGTTATGAAAAGGACCACAGGTCAGCCCAACAGACTGACACCTCGTTAAAACCTCTATCATCATCGTTTTCATCTCCCAGGTGAAGATTGCAAAGCTTTACAGAAATTAATGAACATGGACAGAGAAATGAGAAACGTGAATAGTTAAAAACTTAACTGCTTGTTAGCTTGAACAAGTTTCTCTAGATGTTGTTTTCAAAGAAATAACATCACACCTCAGAAAAGAAAGGAACATGTTCTTTTTGGCAGTATATCTCCATTAACCTTTAGCATGCTTAGGCTCATCATGACACCCATATGAATTTTCTCTCCTGTATCACATTGAGAGAAGAAAATACTTATATGGCGACATGATGTACCTACAGCATGCTAAAGGTTAATAATTCTTTTTTTTTCCTGTTATTTTTCTTTTTTTCTCTCATTCAGACAGCCAAGAAACCACGAGTTCAAAGCATTTTATGTTGTTTTTTTTTTCTCTTCACCCGTCATTGATTTTCAGAAAAGGACCACAGCTCACTTTACCTGACCGATACCTAGCTAAACCTCGTTCATCATCTTCATCTCGCAGGTGAAGATCCCAAAGATCCGCGAAGACCGAACAATATCTATTTCCTATCACAAGGACTTTTGTGACCCCCTTGCTTCGGGATCAAACCAGCATGTCGCCTTCGTGCTGTCTCTATTTTTATTATTTCCGAGAGATACAAATCGAGAATTTATGTTGTATATTATTTAATATACCTTTATTTGTCTATGTTGTTCAATGGCTATCCCGCAATAGCACAGGCCCTCAGAAATTCTGGGTTGGTGCCAGCTGGGAGTAAGGTACCCTTTAGCCTTTGTTTTAGTGTGTATCTAGGACCTGTTTCAAATCCAAGCTACATCTGCTCCGATAGTCAACGGTGGCTTGGTCAGGAATCAGCAACGCCGCCAATACCATGTGAGTATAGGAAATCAAGTAAGTAGAGTGTGGTCATCTCAGAAAGAAGTTTGGGTTTCAGTTGCGCAAGATCTCCTTGGCTTGTGTCGAGGAAAACCGAGAACTTTTTGAAAATGTTCATAACAAGTGACGAATATTGGGTCTATGGCTATGATCCCGAAACCATGGCTTAGTCTTTGCAGTAGAAGACCCCGAAAGACTTTAAGACATGGTGGAGGCACATGGCCTAGTGGTTAGAACAGTGGACTCAAAGTTGAAGGATTGCGGGTTCGAATCTCAGATCGGGCGATGTGTGTGTTTATGAGGGAAACACCTAAGCTCCACGTGGCTCAGGCAGAAGTTAATGGCAAAACTTCTGCTGACTCTTTCGCCACAACTTTTCTCTCACTCTTTCTTCCTGCACCTTGCAGCCCACCTGCGATGGACCAGCATCCCGTCCAGGTGGGGAACCTATATGCCAAGGAAACCAGGAAACCGGCCCTTATGAGCCAGGGATGGCTCGAGAAGGAACTTCAAGACATGTAAGAAATCCAAGAGAACATGGCAAAGCATTAAATCTCCTTTTGAAGTCGTCCGTTTCTCAGGCCACATCACTTTATCCAGTGCTGTTTCCATTGATGGAAACGTTCCCGGAACTCCATTTTTTTGGATAGCAAGTAGCTATCTGCCTTGTTATATTTTCTTGGATTTCCACGATGTCTTGGAATCTTGTTTCTTTCAAGTGGGATTCGACTTTTGGAAATATTTTTGGCCATAATAACATTCAAGCTGTGTCTCTTACCATGCACACTCTCTCTCTTTTTCTGTCTGTTTGTTTCTGTCTCTCTCTCACACACATACATAGAAGGTTTGATCAAAAAGTATCGAAACTGGTTCTATAAAAAGGAAAACTGCTTCCCATACTGATATGGCATTTAATCTCCTTCGAATTAGTCCCCTTCCAAGGTCACACATTTTATCCTCTTCTTTCCATTGATGGAAACATTCCTGGAACTCCTTTTTTGGTGATTGCAAATAGCTGCTATGTCACATTTTCTTGGATTTCTCGAAATCTTTTAGGGCCTTCTGCTGCAAAGACAAAGACCTGGTTTTAGGACCATAAACACAAACCCGATATTTGTCGTCTGTTATGAACATTTTAAAAAATGATCTGTGATTTTGCTAAAGTGTGTCTCCAAAACCTGCTTCAAATCCAAGCTACATCCGCTCCGATAATCAATGGTGACTTGGTCAGGGACGGCAACACCGCCAATAGCATTTGAGTGTAGGAAATAAGTAAGGGCAAGATGAGCTGCTACCGACCACACTATGCACATGATTAAGGACCACACGTGAACTTGTATGTCACATCGATCCTGTGACTGATCAGACCAGACTATCAGATGCTGTTACACATCACTGGTCACAATGCGCTTTGCATTGTTTTAGCCATCAGACCAGGCCATCCTGCTGGCTGTGTGAGCAGGTCAACACTCCTTGATCGAAAGGGGGAGCAAAAGCAATGTGAAATGAAGTGTTTGGCTCAAAAACACGATGTGCCATCTTGTCTGGGATTTGAACCATGATCTAGCGATTGGGAGTATAACAGCCAGACCGCTATATACTCCTGCTGAAACTCCAAACATGACTTCTAGGCTTCAACAGTGAATGACAACTACAGCTATGGCGTCTGTGCTATCCAACACTCTTGCTCTCGCAGTGTAGCATTTGTCAAGTCCATTACAGCCTTGACTGTGGCCAGCCATTGGATATGGTCAGCGTTTCTGAGGGACATTGTGAATTTGGTCGGAGCTGGCTGAAACCCCTCCTGGGTAAATGCTACTGTAAGTACATACAAGTAAGTAAATACATATTACTGGCCACTAAAAGTTATTTCTCTAAACTCATTTTTATTTAAATTATGGGACCTCAGAGATTCTGGATTTGGTGTCCAATGTGCTGTGAGGCACCTCTTAGCTGTTGTTAAAGTATGTCTCTAGAACCTGCTTGAAACCCAAGCTGTATCTGCTCCAATAATCAATGCTGACCTGGTCAGTGAATTAATTACGACGATTCGCAATTAATGATAAGATGAACTGCTACACATCACACCATCCCAAAATGTGTATGCGTGTGACCGGGGGCCACATGTAAACCTGTGTTGTTACCAAAACTCTGAATGTGAACTCTAAACCTCAACAGCGAATGATGATTACAGCTATGGCTTCTGGACTATCTGATGTGTTTGCTCTCACAGTGTGACATTTGTCACATCCATTACAGCCTTGACTGTGGCCAACCATCGGATATGGTCAGCGTTTCTGAGGGACATGGTGAATTTGGTCAAAGCTGGTTGAAACCCCCTCCTGGGTAAATGCTACTGTAAGTACATACAAGTAAGTAAATACATATTACTGGCCACTAAAAGTTATTTCTCTTAACTCATTTTTGTTTAAATTATGGGACCTTAGAAATTCTGGCTTGGTGTCCACTGTGCTGGAAAATCACTGGGGGCGAGGCACCTCTTAGCTTTTGTTAAAGCGTGTCTCTAGAACAGTGGTTTTCAACCAGGGTTCCACGGAACCTTAGGGTTCCTCCAGTACAGTCCAGGGGTTCCGCAAGAAGTTACAAAACTGCTAAAATCAGGAGTAATTTTTAATTCTCCTGTGCAGATATGTGTGCATAAGACTATTAAATTATTGCACAGGGGTTCCTCAAGCCAGTGGAATGTTTCCTTGGGGTTCCGCTCCAGCAAAAAGGTTGAAAAGCACTGCTCTAGAACCTACTTGAAACCCAGACTACCACACTATGTCGACTCCGATAATCAACGGTGACTTGGTCAGCAAATAATCTGTGATGATTCTCTAGAAGCACTCCGTCGGTTACGACGACGAGGGTTCCGGTTGATCCAATCAACGGAACAGCCTGCTCGTGAAATTAACGTGTAAGTGGGCACACTCCACAGACACGTGTAACCTTAATGTAGTTCTCGGGGATATTCAGCGTGACACAGAGAGTGACAGCCGGCCCTTTGAAATACAGGTACAACAGAAACAGGAAGTAAGAGTGAGAGAAAGTTGTGGTGAAAGAGTACAGCAGGATCACCACCATCCCGCCTGCCGAGCCTCGTGGAGCTTTTAGGTGTTTT
>NW_021826951.1:0-7500 GCF_006345805.1 Octopus sinensis | reverse complement strand
ACATCGCTTGACAACCGATGCTGGTGTGTTTACTTCTCCATAACTTAGCGCGTCGGTAAAAGAGACTGATAGAAGAATATGTACTAAGTTTACAAACATTAAGTCCTGGAGTCGATTTGCTCGACTAAAGGTGGTGCCCCAGCATGGCTGCAGTCAAATGACTGAAATAAATAAATAAATAAATAAAAAAGTAAAAGAGATAGTATATCAAAGGTAGTTGTGTAGATCTATCCAACCTACACTATTACGAAAAATAAAGAAGAAACTGGAGTGAAGTTAAGAACTAGACCACATCAAATATTTTCGACTAAAATTGAAGCAACCGAGTAGATATGACATAATGAAGAATATTCTGATGATACTTTTTCACCTGTTTCAGGCTGCGATGATGCTAAGGAACCATCATGAAGAATTCTTTGTCAAAGGAATCAACCCTAGAACTTGTTTTTTTGTTTTGAATCTGGTGCTTATTCTATATAAAGAATAAAAAGTTTTGAATGGTACAACAATGAATGGTACAACAATGCACTATAATGCAAAAAAATGGACTATATGGGCACAGGAGTGGCTGTGTGGTAAGTAGCCACATGGTTCCGGGTTCAGTCCCACTGCGTGGCATCTTGGGCGAGTGTCTTCTACTATAGCCCCGGGCCGACCAAAGCCTTGTGAGTGGATTTGGTAGACGGAAACTGAAAGAAGCCTGTCGTATATATGTATATCTCTCTATATATAAACGGCAGTTTGTCTGTGCGTGTTTCTGTGTGTCTGTTGCTTGTACCCTCTCCCTGACCACGGCTTTCAACCGATTCTGATGAAACTTGACCACACATAGCCCAATGTCATAATTCAAAACTAACGCAAGCGAAAATTGTGAAAAGTTCCCCCCAGTTCTGAAAAAATCGATAAATTCGACATGGGGTCGAGAATCAGAAACAACAACCACAGACTGTCTAGGGGACGCAACTCGACCCTTTTAACTCTCAAAAAAATTTACCATCATTTTTTTTCCATTTTTTTGCTATTTTTTGGCTTAACTCTCTAAAAATGCTTTATAGTTATTTCCCTTACAAACCGAGCAACGCCGGGCGATACTGCTAGTATATATATATATTGTGTGTGTGTGTGTGTGTGTTGTTTGTGTGTCTGTGTTTGTCCCTCTAGCATTTCTTGACAACCGATGCTGGTGTGTTTACGTCCCCGTCACTTAGTGGTTCGCCAAAAGAGACCGATAGAATAAGTACTGGGCTTACAAAGAATAAATCCTGGGGGTCGATTTGCTCGACTAAAGGTGGTGCTCCAGCATGGCTCAGTCAAATGACTGAAACAAGTAAAAAGGAAAAAAAAGAAAAAGAATATACCTGTTGTAATTGGGTCATCCATAGTCCGATGATATTTCGGAATAAAATACCTTCTTCAGATATTTTTAGATGGAGTTGTTGCTATAATTGGTTTTCCAACGGCTTTTCTTTTTTCCGGAAAAAAAAAAACCCGTTGGAAAACTGATTATAGCCGTGACTCCATCTAAAAATATCTAAAGAAGGAATTTTATTCCGAAATATCATCGGACTATGGATGGTTAAATTACAACAGGTATATAGCCCGTTGTTTGTATTATAGTCCGTTGTTGTACCATTCAAAACTTTATATTTTTTACAAACAATTGGAAGCACTCCGTCGGTTACGACGACAAGGGTTCTGGTTGATCCGAATCAACGGAACAGCCTGCTCGTGAAATTAACGTGTAAGTGGCTGAGCACTCCACAGACACGTGTACCCTTAACGTAGTTCTCGGGGATATTCAGCATGACACAGAGAGTGACAAGCCGGGACCTTTGAAATACAGGTACAACAGAAACAGGAAGTAAGAGTAAGAAAAAAAGTGGTGTGAAAGAGTACAGCAGGGATCACCACCATCCCCTGCCGAGCCTCCTGGAGCTTTAGGTGTTCGCTCAATAAACACTCACAACGCCCGGTCTGGGAAGCGAAACCGCGATCCTACGACAGCGAGTCCGCTGCCCTAACCACTGGGCCATTGCGCCTCCACTTACAAACAATACACAACGCTTCAAGCGAACTACAATACTCTCTTATTCTACATGTCTCTTTGGCTAAACAGCTGACTTACAGAGAAGTAAATACACCAACAACGGTTGTCAAGCAGTGTTGAGGGACAAACACAGAAAATATCTCTCACATACACACAGACACACGTGCATGCACACACATACACACACATGCATATACAATGAGCTTCTTTCAGTTTCTGTTTACCAAATTCACCCACAAGGCTTTGATCGACCCAGTATTATAGTAGAAGACACCTTCCCAAGGTGTCACACAGTGGGACTGAACCTGGAATCATGTGGTTGGGAAGCAAGCCCCTTATTTCTTTACTGTCCACAAGGGGCCCACACACAGAGGGAAAAACAAGGACTGACAAATAGATTAAGTTGCTTATATCGATCCCAGTGCATAACTGGTACTTATTTAATCGACCCCAAAAGGATAAATGGCAAAGTTAACCTCGGTGGAATTTGAACTTAGAATGTAGTGGCAGACGAAATACGCTAAGCATTTTGCCTGGCGTGCTAACGTTTCTGCCAACTCACGGCCTTGGGAAGCAAGCTTCTTACCACACAGCTATGCCTGCACCTATGAGCAATATATATGACAAAAGGGTGTAGAAATACTCTTTTACACTTTTACTCTTTTACTTGTTTCAGTCATTTGATTGCGGCCATGCTGGAGCACCACCTTTAGTTCAGCAAATCGACCCCGGGACTTATTCTTTGTAAGCCCAGTACTTATTCTATCGGTCTCTTTTGCCGAACCGCTAAGTGACGGGGACTTACCCACACACCAGCATCAGTTGTCAAGCAATGCTAGGGGGACAAACACAGGCACACAAACATATACACACACATATATATATATACACATATACGACAGGCTTCTTTCAGTTTCCGTCTACCAAATCCACTCACAAGGCATTGGTCGGCCCGAGGCTATAGCAGAAGACACTTGCCCAAGGTGCCATGCAGTGGGACTGAACCCGGAACCATGTGGTTGGTTAGCAAGCTACTTACCACACAGCCACTCCTACTCTAAACAATTTTATGCTTTAATGACGAAGTTATGAAAAATTAGAATGAAACGGGAAATAGATATTAACTGGATGAAACGTAATTTTTTTTATTCTTTATTTTCTCCTATGAATAAACTCTCATATATTACAAGTAAAATTTCAAATAACCTGATGGCGGTTTGACAGTTTACATATAAAATAATTGAAATTTTAATATTGTCTATTATCTTAAACTAAAATGATGCAGTATAAATGTGTATGTGAATACATGTGAGCATACATATACACATATGAAGGCGGCGAGCTGGCAGAAACGTTAGCACACCGGGCGAAATGCGTAGCCGTATTTCGTCTGCCGTTATGTTCTGGGTTCAAATTCCTCCGAGGTCGACTTTGCCTTTCATCCTTTCGGGGTCGATAAATTAAGTACCAGTTACGCACTGGGGTTGATGTAATCGACTTAAGCCGATTGTCTGTCCTTGTTTGTCCCCTCTGTGTTTAGCCCCTTGTGGGCAGTAAAGAAATATATACACATGTGAATGTGCATACACATATATACGTATATGTGTGAATATGTATACATGTGTTTATGTGTGTGTGTGTGTGTGTGTGTATGTATCCATTCACTTTCCCCTACAATTTTTTTAATTTTTGATCATCAGTTCAGTTATTCTTTTATCCTTTTGTTTGTTTCAGTCATTTGACTACGGCCATGCTGGAGCATCGCCTTTAGTCGAGCAAATCAACCCTAGGACTTAAGCCTAGTACTTATTTTATTGGTCTCTTTTACCAAACTGCTAAGCTATGGGAACGTAAACACACCGACATTGGTTGTCAAGTGATGGTGGCGGGGACAAACACAGACACACAAACACACACACACACACACACACACACACAATCGGGCTTTTTTCAGTTTCCGTCTACCAAATCCACTCACAAGGCTTTGGTCGGCCCGAGTCTATAGTAGAAGACACTTGCCCAAAGTGCCATGCAGTGGGACTGAACTCAGAACCATGTGGTTGGTAAGCAAGCTACTTACCACACAGCCACTCCTGCACCTAAGTTTATATATATATATGTATATTTATATATGTATATATAAATGTATGAATGGAAGTACTTAAGTATAGTACATACATGCACATATATGTTTGGGCATACCATTTGAATTATTTTATATTTCATCTGGTAACAAATAACCAAAAAATCATATCAGATTCATTCATCATTACTGTAGTGCCTTATGAGTAAAGGGATAAGTTTAAAGTTTTGACTCCGTCCCCTTGGATTCCAAACTTGATCTGTTTTTTAAGAATTGAGTACTTTGATTCTTTTATCTATATTTAATCTCTGTCCTGTTTGCTGCATTTTGTGTCGTTAAAAAAAAAGAAAGATAGTTTTATTGTTGTGTAGCAGTTACCTTTTATGTGTTAGAGAATGATTATAAAATATAACCAGAACATAATCATGTAAGTTTTCACGAGAACAAACTGTGTTTCTACTACTTCAACTTGAATCAACTTAGATTTGCTTTTCAAAAGGTAGTTTATAAACCAGAATAATATATTCTGTCTTTAATCAGCAGTAACAATCTCTAAACTATGAAATATCTAATTAGCACATTTACTAATCATTATAGGCAACACTTGGTACATTTTAATTTTATTTAAGTTTTCTCATTTAATCAAAAGAATCTTGACTAACTTATTACTTAGAAATGTTTTCTTACTAAATAATTCAACGTACACGCATGAAGGTTTTCTCCTAAAGGTGATAGCTAGAAGTAAACCAAGGAACTTTGCATTTAAGCTGCTCCTCAAGAAGCTTATAAGCACCACAATGCCATCTAGGACTTGAGTTTGTGTTGAAAGAAATCCCTAATACTTTTTCAGTAACTTCTTGGGTTCTTTTGCCAGCTGCGTTTTATCTATATAACACCACTTGCCTTATCACTAACAGGTATAGCCAAGCATATTAAGGTGGCGAGCTGGCAGAAATGTTAACATGCTGGGCGAAATGCTTAGCAGTATTTCGTTTGCCGTTACGTTCTGAGTTCAAATTCCACCGAGGTCGACTTTGCCTTTCATCCTTTCGGGGTCACTTAAATAAGTACCAGTTACGCACTGAGGTCAATATAATCGACTTAATCCGTTTGTCTGTCCTTGTTTGTCCTCTCTGTGTTTAGCCCCTTGTGGGTAGTAAAGAAATAGGCATAGCCAAGCATATATGATCTTCTGCACTGGAAAAATCTAAGATGAACACGGCCAGTCTTTTTATTAGCTTCTCTTTTGAATCCTGTATCATCTTTGAGCTCAACCGTATGCTCAAGAAGGATGGAGCATCAATTCGATCTTTGTCTTTACCTTTTACCTTCTGCTCCATTTGAAATGCCTTTTGTGAGTTGCAAATCTACAAGATTTTCAATGAAACTTGCTGTATAGGAAGCAGTTAAGCACATTCTTTCATCCTCCAACAAAATATTTAGATGGTCACACATCAAGGACATCGAATATTATTTTAGTCATCAGTTTTTGGACTTTAGGTTTTTCATAAGAAAGTGAAAGCATATTAAATTTACACATTTGTATCTGATCAAGTGTCCAATGGTTTATATCTTTCTCTTTCTCTCTGTCTGTCTGTCTCTCTCTTATATGTACACACACACATATATCCATACACATGTATATATACATGCATATACATACATATATATGTACACGCACACAACGCACACATGCATGCATGCACACTCACACACACGCACAAACACACACACACACAGACACATGCACACACACACACATACACACGCACACACACTTTATATTGATGATGAATTGCAATTTTGAGAATTGTATCTTATTTGAATCACATTCTTTGTTTAGAAAAATTCACCAGCTCAAAATATATTTTGGGAAATTTAGTTTTCCTTCTTTTAGCCAATACAATATACTTAGTCTTTCAATCTCTTTAGAATGAAAAGATTAAAGTGGATTCTAAAACACTGAATAAAATTTGTTAATATTTTCAATAAGCAAACTAAATTTAGAAAATAGCTATCTGATTTTTAGATTTAACAGTTTTGAGCTTATTATAGGAGGTGATTGCTAAATTGAGATAAGAGAATCTTTAATATCACAAGAGAAAGTTTAACATTAAAAATGAAGGTGGAATAATAAAATTAATGTATTTCAATGTCATTTTTCATTTGAAACTACTCATTACTTCAGAAAATGTTTGTCATTTTGGTTTCTATATTTTTTCAGTTCGGCAGCATCCTGCACAATAAGTCTCACACTTTTGAGATGAAAAACTTAGAACCTCAATTAAGGCACTCTGACAAGTATTTGGCAGTTGCAACCATAAACACAAGTTTATCTGGTTTATCTACAGATTATAATTTGGACAAAAACCTTCCTGTCAATGACTGATGCTCAGAAGTGAAACAGAATATTTTCTTCATAGAGACATTTTCCAGCCTATTTCTAGGAACACGAATCAACATAAATCATTTAATGAATATGAAATATAAAGATTAATTGTTTGAATCATAAATATTGATTAAATGAGGACCGTACTGAAAGCAATGATGTTCTGACAACAAAGAAATCTAAAAAAAAAAAAATCTTCCTTAAAAATGACTTGTTTTAAAGAAAATTTTCTTTAAGGTAAATGACTAAAAGGGAATTTACATTTTTGAGTGGATTTTGTCATTTTACTACAGATATTGACTTTCCTTGATGAAAGAAAAACTGTAAACCCAATTTTTATTTACAGGGGGGAAAAATTACTTACAAATTCAACTGTTTACAGTATGTTGCTGGTACTTATTTTTAATCATCAGAAAAATAGAAAATAAACCGCCACAAAAAGAATTGAGCACAAGAAGGAGAAAACTAAATATTCTAATGCATTAAAAGTGGCTCTTACTTTCTCTCGTATTTCTACAACACCCATCATCCATATGTAATTAAACATTTGTGATACATTCAAATCATCTACATTCATTTCACAGTGAAGCCAAACATGACCTTTCATTCATATTTTTGCCTATTTTTCAAGACATATTTAACATGGAAATAGAATGAACATTGAGAAGAGGGTTTTTTTTCCATAATTATTTTAAAATGAATATTGAAATCATTTAGATTATCATTCTATAGAGCACGCACACACACACACACCACACACACATTCATTATAATTGATAAAATAACATCATATGCTTTTAAAAATAATCACGGGAAAGTCCACTTTATACATACCTGTGTACATACATATGCACGTGCATACATACATATATTCAAACACAGACACACACACACACACACACACACACACACACATGCAAAATGACAATTTAAACAGAAAAAGCATTTGGTTATTTTGTAGGGAAGATTAAAACAAATGCA
>NW_021826950.1:0-11544 GCF_006345805.1 Octopus sinensis | reverse complement strand
TAGACATGATTTTCAGATTGTTACCCCTTAACCTAAGGGAAGACTAACAACTATAAATTTAATGCCAGTTGTCTTTAAAAGACGTCGCATCTTTCTTTCTCGAAACCTCCTAGTTAGAATTACAGTATAGAAAAGGAGATAATATAATAACCATAAAGTAAATTTTGAAGCGAAATGTCTTTAACCACTCTCAATAGTAATATTAGCCGCTACGTAATGTATTCATTACATCTCTAACTTTCCGTAATTAAATGTAGAACTGTTTGTGTCTCTCTGAAGAAATTCTATATCATTCTAGTTCTGTGAATTTCGTGATGATAAAGACACACTTTGCATATCTAACAATAACAATAACAACGACAACAATAATAATGATGATAATAATAATAATAATAATAATAATAATAATATTAATAATAAACCTCTCTATGGCAAATACCCAAAGAGAGCGAATAATGCAGATATCGACGAAGCCCTGACCCATCAATGGCTAATGGCCTCTGGCTTAAAATCTGAAACAGAGGGGTTTATCATAGCAGCTCAAGATCAATGCCTACCAACAAGAAACTGCCAGGCCAACATATTAAAGAACGGCAGTAGCCCAACATGTCGTGTATGCCGACAACAAAATGAAACTATTGACCATGTTGTCTCCAAATGCAGTCTTCTAGCGCCTACAGAGTAACCTCAGTAGGCATGATAGAGCTGCAACAATATATTCACTCACTGGGTAATTTGCAAAAAACCTGGATTTGCCCCATGAAAAAAACTGGTGGAACACAATCCACTCCTGTGCTTGAAAATGACCACGCATCTCACTCCTCTGGAACTTCACCTTCAAACTGACAGGAAGATAGATGCAAATAGGCCAGACATTATATTGAAAGACTTCAGACAAAGAACATGCCTCTCATTGATATGATTGTCCCAATCGATATAAAGGTATCTGTCAAGACCTACCAAAAACTGAGCAAATATAAAGTCTTGAATAGAAATCAGCAAAATGTGGAAGCTGAAGACTAAAAACAACCTGTTGCCATAGGTGCTCTGGGATGATAGCGAAAGGGACTGATTGCCTACCTAACTCAGATACCAGAAACCCCAAAATGGCAGAAATTCAAAATAGTGCTCATGAGAACTGCTCATATCCTACGCAAAATACTCTATGTAATCCCAAGGTTTAAAACAAACTTTTTTTTATTTATTTTTATATTTTTTATTTTTTTTATTTTTTATTTATTTACTTTTTATTTTTATATATTAGAGATTCACTAGTACAACACCAAAAAAAAAGCAAAAAAAAAAACCATATATATGGCACAGAACTTCCAACCTGTTGTCTCTTGAGGTCTCTGGGTGAGACCTGGAGCCAACTCGTACAGACATAAAGCAAAATTCAAATATATAATAATAATACTAATAATAATAATAATAATAATGGAAACAACACCAACAGAACGATCCAAGCTAATCGACCAGACATAATTATTAAAGACAGGGAAGAAAATACTTGTAGACTAATAGATGTGTTCCCACTGATAAAAATATATCTGTAAAGGTATTTGACAAATTAAGTAAATATGAGGACCTGGAAATTCAAATATAAAAAAAGGGGTATCTTAAGTTGAGAACTGTGCCTCAAGAATCCTATCTTCTATAGGTACAAGGGCTAAAATTTATGGGAAGGCTATAGTCGCTTACATAGGTTTCACTAGTACTTAAGTTATGACCCCGAAAGAATGAAAGGAAAAGTCGACCTCGGCGGTATTTGAACTGCGAACGTAGTGACAGACGAAATATCGGTAAGAATTTCGCCCGACGTGCTAACGATTCTGCCAGCTCACCGCGTTACTACTACTACTACTACCACCACCGCTGCTGCTACTACTACTACTACTACTGATGATGATGATGATGATAAGAAGAAGAAGAAGAAGAAGAAGAAGAAGAAGAAGAAGACGACGAAATCTTCAAGCAAGACTGTACCAGGCCAGACAAGTCGAAAGGTAGGAGACAGATAAAACCTTAACGACAGTAAATCGAAGCGTCGGCAACAGTACGTGGATTTTTATATACACGACAGGATTCTTTTAGTTTCCGTCAAGTCCACTTTGATTGGTTCGAGGCTATAACAGAAAACAGTTGTCCAAGGTGCCACGCAATAAGAGCGAACATGATGGTTGGAAAGCAAACTTCTCACCACACAGCCACGCTTGAGCATATATTATCGGTATCACCTGTTCTATATTTCTGAATATATTTACATGACTTTCTTTAATTTCATTATTTTGCCTAAATGTTTACTACGCAGGATCTACATCGGGATATCTTATATCTTAATATAATATAGTTAAATGCTTCAGGGATTTAGCAACATTTAAAGATTATATAATACTTCAACTGTAAGGTCTTGCATTGTTACTTTCGTTGCTGTTAAATATTGGATTATTACTGATCTCGGAGACATATGAGCAAAGGCGGTCTTGCGTTCCCCACCATTGCTGTTGTCAGGGATAATATGCCTTGGACGAGATTATCAAATATGGCGTTCTTTTTCACAAGCTTACGACCAATGCAAGTGACATTTGGAAGAGGATTCTAGCAGTTTTCAGATGCATCTAGCCACCATCTTATCTTGTTCACTGTAAATTTAGATATTTCTATTGGTGTACATGTTTGCTGGTGGCCAGAATCTGTTAGTTCTAAAGCAAAATGGAATATATATATATATATATATGTGTGTGTGTGTATATATATATAATTTCTTTCATGTCAGAGTTAGATATATATTGCATAATATAATCCATGAACCTATTAACAACGTAGAGGCATATCTTTATAATTGCTTATCACAAATATAGAATCAGCTAACTTAAGTTGATTCCATATATACACCGTTAATATATTAATGTTCAATACTGAGTACAGCATTTTTGCTTAAGCATTAATGAGTGATTTCTACTTCGCTTTTTATCATAATTCAAATATCATGAAATATTTAGTTTGTGCAGCAAAGGAGTTTTAGTTTAAAATAGTAATCTGTGTATCATAGTTGGTGGAAATACTTCAAAAGAAAATATAATTAACTGTGGTAAGGCCAAACGCACATCTAGGAATACCACCACCGCTGCAGGACGATTTTTTCTGCTGATATAGTTTTTTGGCGTTATTTAACACGGTGCATCTACAAGATTTAACATTTCCGGACGAATACCGCAGTTAATTTGGCTTTCCGTGATGTATCCTCATTAAGATAATGATACACAGATTGCTATCATGAAATGTATTTTTCAGTTTGAAATGTCGTATATGTGATTTTAAATAGCATTTGTGTCATGTCAATTAATATCATATACCAGTTGTGCCGCCGAAGTCAACTTTGCCATTCATTATTTCGGAGTCGATAAAATAAGTACCAGTTGAACACTGGCGTCAATAACATTGACATACACACTCACACAAAATTGCTGGCCTTGTGAAAAAGTTTGAAACCAGTCTCATTTATTATTTCTTTGTATATCACCGTGATCAGCGTGTCCGACCAGGCTATCAGAGGTTGCTACACATCACTGGTCACAATGCGCTTCGAACTGTTTTAGCCTTCAAATGACGCCACCCAGCTGACTAAGCGAGCTGGCAAACAGAAGAAAGAGTGAGAGAAAGTTGTGGCGAAAGAGTACAGCAGGGATTGCCCCAACCCTGCCGGAGGCTCGTGGAGCTTTAGGTGTTTTCGCTCAATAAACACTCACAACGCCAGGTCTGGGAATCGAAACCGCGATCATACGACCGCGTGCCCGCTGCCCTAACCACTAGACCATTGCACCTCCACATTTCTTTGTATATGTCTGAGTATAATGACGCACGCTAAATGCTAATTTGATGCTTCGTTTTTTATATCGATTCCCAAAACCAGATGCCGACATTTTATTTTTCCATCCATGCTAGGTAGGGTGGCTCTGAAAGAGGTCTCAGGGATTATCGCCCCTACTTTCCTGAGCTAGTTTTCCACAACATTTCTTGAAAATCGTGGTAGAGGCCTTGGTCTCGGGACTACTCATGTCTAGAAACTGAGGTTGGGTGTAAGCAAAGGCATGCTCCCCGTAGAAAATCCAGCTCAAAAAAAAAAAAAAAGAAACTTGTGATAGAAAAAGAGAATGAGTACCAGCCAGCAGAAAGGTTGAGGTGAGCCTATCTCGATTGCTATGGCATTGAGGTAGATCCTGCCACCCCCAATAACGGCGACGAAATTAGATTTAAGGCGGTGATCTGGCAGAAACATTAGCACGCCGGGCGAAATGCGTAGCCGTATTTCGTCTGCCGTTACGTTCTGGGTTCAAATTCCGCCGAGGTAGACTTTGCCTTTAATCCTTTCGGGATCGATTAAATAAGTACCAGTTACACACTGGAGTCGATATAATCGACTTAATCCGTGTGTCTGTCCTTGTTTGTCCTCTCTGTGTTTAGCCGCTTTTGGATAGTAAAGAAATAGAAATCGGATTTTAAAAACTGGTTGATGATGATGATGAAGATAATAAAATGCAGCGATAACTTAGTTTGACTATCGGAAAGAAAAGAAC
Source organism: Octopus sinensis (assembly GCF_006345805.1). Taxonomy (NCBI): domain Eukaryota; kingdom Metazoa; phylum Mollusca; class Cephalopoda; order Octopoda; family Octopodidae; genus Octopus; species Octopus sinensis. The sequence goes on along the minus strand of NW_021826950.1, from coordinate 6,967 downwards.
AGTTATGTTTAAAATACGCTGCCTGAAATCTGACATAAATATCATATCCTTAGATAATATCATTAAATGTCTGTAACCAATATCCAGCTATTCTGTAATTACAAATCGTACACTGCTTCTCAAGCACTTTTCTAAGCGGGCGAATACTTCTTGATTATGTATTCTAATGAAACATTTTCAATCTCGTATCTGTGTTCTCAGCTTCTTAACCATCACCGAATAGGGTAATTTATTTTTCTACCTGTTGAAACGTCTAAGGTATTGATAATGTAATAACATCGTGTCATTGTTTTAAAAGAATATTCCGAAGATTCTTTTTAATATAGTTTTGTAATTCTATAAAAAAAACTTCTATTGTATTTTCTCCCCGGTCCTGTTAATTTATCCTTCTTTTTTTTTTAATATTCGCTGTTTTCTGCATAAAGGCAGAAAACAGTGGTTCGATCATGTTTCATACCTGTTCGTCTAAGTTTTCCATTGTTCTTTGTTTCGTAGTTAATTCTCTATTTTCAGGTGATACCCTACGTCTTAGCATTTGCGACAAATGTAATAGTTATGTCAGATTTGAAGTAGAGTATTTTAACATTTTTCATAACTCTTCTTTCTCATTGTCATGATTAATCTTATTTTTCTTATCTAGATGTGATTATATATAAAATAGTGAAATAGTATTGTTTCAATTCAATCACGGATTTAAATATAGTATTGTAAACATTGATTAGAGAACGAAACGCAGAAATGTAAGCAACAGGTTACGAAAAGATATTACAAACACGTTCTGTTTTTATGGCTGGTCTCAGTTTGTTGATGAGGGTCTCTAGAATACCAGGTTTGCCCCTCTGAGATAGGCAGGAAATAGTTTTAAAGCTTGAATCTCAAATGTTCCTGTAATCTACTTGTCCTCGCAACTAGAAATGGAGTGCTCACCATAGCAAATAAAATTTCTTAAGTAGTTATTGCAAATAATCTTCATGTTCTTGCTTTATTTTATTATTTTTTTACTACCCACATGGGGCTAAACACAGAGAGGACAAACAAGGACAGACAAACGGATTAAGTCGATTGTATCGATCCCAGTGCGTAACTGGTACTTATTTAATTGACCCCGAAAGGATGAAAGGCAAAGTCGACCTCGGCGGAATGTGAAGTCAGAACGTAGCGGCAGACGAAATACCTATTTCTTTGCTGCCCACAAGGGGTCTAAACACAGAGGGGACAAACAAGGACAGACACACGGATTAAGTCGATTACATCGACCCCAGTGCGTAACTAGTACTTAATTTATCGACCCCGAAAGGATGAAAGCAAAGTCGACCTCGACGGAATTTGAACTCAGAACGTAACGGCAGACAAAATACTGCTCAGCATTTCGCCCGGCGTGCTAACGACTCTGCTAGCTCACCGCCTTTTGTTCTTGCTTTAATGATACATTGCGCCTACACGACATACGAGAATATTAACCAAAACTCTAAGGGATCGAATTCTAGAGAATGGAATAAATGAGACATCAGCTGAGACGAAAACGATGAAGTATGTTTTGGAAACTATGGAAATATTCTACAACAAAATAAATAATCTGTTCGCCAATTATAAGAAGTAAAATAAAAATAAAATGTCTAAGTGTTGACGAGGGATAACAAATATAAATTGCATAGCTGCATTGAAAACCATTCCAGCAGAATTAATTCTGCCATAAATTATAGATTGCAAGGAAAATCATTCCAGTATAATTAGCTTGTTACATCTTTTTCTTTGTGAAATTCTATGAAATCTTTTGTTTGAATTCAGTTAAATATGTTCAACGCTCATAGGTCGGACAAGCAACAGTTTTATGAATATTTATCACAAAAGCCTCGTATAAGTCCAGTCATTAAATTTGGCGTTCGGCGAAGATGAAAGTCTTCGATTTGATGGAAATGCGTAAATTTACGGTGTTGATTTCAGGGCTTCTTGTGTCGTGTAAATAGTTAATATTTTATACGAGTCAGCTTGAAATTTTATATCGCGATTCGTGATGAAATAATTACATTGTTAGCGATATTACTAAATTGAGTTTTGCAAACCGAAGTAGCTTACGATTATACCTTTACGTAAGAGATTATTAAATACATCTTTATATTTAATGGCTCAGAAAATGAAGCAACACCCGTAATCGCCCATTCTTAATATATTGCTTATATTCTTATTTCATTATTGTCCACAAGGGGCTAGACATAGAGGAGACAAACAAGGACAGACAAAGGGGTTAAGTCGATTATATTGATCCCAGTGCGTAACTGGTTTTTAATTTATCGACCCCGAAAGGATGAAAGGCAAAGTCGACCTCGGCGGAATTTGAACTCAGAACTAACAGCAGACGAAATGCCTATTTCTTTACTACCCACAAGGGACTAAACATAGAGAGGAGAAACAAGGATACACAAACGAATTAAGTCAATTATATCGACCCCAGTGCGTAACTGGTACTTAATTTAGAATGAAAGGATGAAAGGCAAAATCGATCTCGGCGGAATTTGAACTCAGAACGTAGCGGCAGACGTAATGCGGCTACGCATTTCGCCCGGCGAAATATATAGTGCTTATATTCTGATTTGTTTAAAATCATGGTAATTTACTGCAGTAAAGGAACACTATCGAATTGGTTGTGAAGTGTCAAAGGTTTGTAAATATCTAATATGCCACAGCATGACGGAATTGACGGTACAACCAAATGTTGTTGTACATCGCTGGTCACAATGCGCTTCGCAATTTTCAAGCCTTCGAATGGTAACACGCCACTGTCTAGGTGAGCTGGTCAACATTCCCCTTCATTGGAAGGCTATTCCTTTGCAGGGTTATCCGTTATCAGTTGAGAGGACTGGAGCAACGTGAAATAAAGTATTTTGCTCAAGAACACAACACGCCGCCCGGCCCGGGAATCGACCCTACGATCTTTCAATGATGAGGGCAACACCTTAACAACTAAGCCACACGCCTCCACATTTAAGATGTATGATTTATAAAATCATTCATAATTGTGAAATACCTAAGAGTTTCTTATATAGGTACAAGGCCTGACATTTGAGAAGCATTCGGATCTCAGGAAAGAAGAGGGTGATAAAAAAAAGAGAAGCCAATCACGCTATCTTCAAATGGGTTTTCGTGCCTATCGCCACCCACGATCACGAATTGTGTGTAATGACCGAAAGAGTAGAATCGTGAATACAAGCCACTGAAATGAGGATACTCCGAAGGATTCCTGGAGTAATGTTACTCAACAGGGTCCATAGCTCTAATATCAGGGATTCTCAGCAAGTCGATCTGCTACTTCTCCGCATTAAGGGGTTACTGCTCCGGTACTACAGACATGTGATTAGAATTCGCAGGAAAGAATTGCAAGACGGATTGTTCAAGCCGAGCCGACTGGCAAGAGACCAAGGAATGAAATTGAAGAACGACATAGTTGGTAATATTTATAGTCCAGCTGGTCACGCTTGGGAATCCAACCGGAACTTCTAATGAAGGTTGATTCTTATAGGACCATATTGAAGAGGTACTTGATTTTACACCCAAGATCTTCTCCAAAATAGTGGTCGGAAAAGGTTGATGGATGGATGGAGCTGACGATTTTGTCAGCTTGCTGCCTAACACAGACATACGTAACAACACAGTTAACGGCATAGTAAATTTGATTGATGATATCATACGGCTATTCGTTAATTTTGGTAGTAATTGATACTTAATGTGCGAGTCCCGACTATATCGTGATGCTTCCCAATATAACTCATATAGGAACATTGGAAAACAAATGTTAGATCTTTTTTGTTAATTAAAGAAGGATTAGAGGCAGTATTCTTCACAGGACTTTCATCAACATGTCCAAAAACACTTCAGAGTAGCCAAACACCTCAAAGCAATTAACCAACTCTCTGTTTTCCCTTTTCAGTATTAATGTATCAAAATTATTATGCACAGATTTGATTGGAATTGCAATATAAATATCAGCACAAAGGCAAGTGACAATAGAGCATCTAATTATTACAATCCGTTTAATTAATTTTATAACGTTAATGGACTTGCTGCGCTGATAAAATATTTTATAATTCTCTTAGTCAGTTCGTTGAAACCGCCTGAAATGTTCAATGGATACAAGATAATTCTCTCATGTTTAGAAACCAATAATTTGGAAACTATTGAGGCGATAATAACCTTTAAAAAAACAGTTCAACTATAATACAGAATATGATATGATCTTTTGCAACCAATGGCTACTCACTCCGTATTGTTTGAGAATGGAGGTTTGGGGCCGATAAAATATGGTGGCTTATAAAACATAATGAAGAAATATGAATGTGGTTCGTGAAATTTATTACGTTGCAGGTATGTTGCTGTTTCAAGCTGCGTAAAGCGTGACGTTATTTTTGTTTAAATATACATATAGTTAACTTATACAACCTTATTAGCTATCTGACGGAGATTCAGGCAACTCCATTGCTCCGAAGAAGTGATCGTAGCACTTCTCTCTGTCTTGGAATGCCATATTAGATATATCAAAATGAGCAAAACAATTGCAAACAATGAGCATAACTTCCATGTGCAACAAAATCCATATGAATGGAGCATAATATTTACATATAAATAAATGAGTAAAACCCTACAGGGGTAACGTAATTTCACTCATTATTTTACATCTGTATCCGCTATATGGAACATGTCAGGGCTCTGATGAGACCTGCGATCGTGAGGTTATGAGTTTGATTCCTGGACCGCGCTGTGTGTTGTGTTCTTGAGCAAGACACTATTTCTCGTTGCCTCAGTTCACTCAGCTGTAGAAATGAGTTGCGACATCACTAGTGCCAAGCTGTATCGACTTTTGCCTTTCGCTTGAATAACATCGGTGGCGTGGAGGGGGCAGCTGTTATGCATGGGCACGGCTGGTCTTCCATAAAAAACCTTGCCCAGACCTGTGGCTCGAAGAGTAACTTTCTAGATGCAATCCCATGGTCATTCCTGACGGAAGGGGGTCACCCTTTTTTTTTCTTGAATATGTATAAATTCCTATATCGGCTTCTATAGAATCTCCGTCCACCAGATTTAATTACGTTGATTGGTCTGGAATTATATTAGAGGACACTTACCAAATTTGACGCGTATTGGAACTGAACACGAAGTCATGTGTCTGTAAAGTGATGTCAATAGAAAATTGTGTGTCTGAGAAAATTTTATTCATTAGATTCTACCATTTCACGTAGGAATGAATATGCACATTCGTGTGCATACATCGGCTGTGATACTTAATTTCGTATTCATATAATTTTCCATTTAAGTTTCACGTCTAATTAAAATTGATAAGCATTGAATACGAGCGAGCAAACTTTATCTTCCTTCCAAACATCTCGCTATAACTATGCTTAATTTTTAATCTTTACTGTTCATAACTGTTTCTGTTTTATTATCTCATATTTATTTACTTTTCTTTTCAACTATTATCCTCCAGGCAATCAGTTTATTGTACAGTTCTTCCTATACGTATGAAATATCGGATTTTTTTCTTTCAAAACCCATCTGCTGTCAGATTATCGGAAAGGTGGAAATTTTAGTAAATATCGACTTCCCGAAATGCAATGGAAATCTCCCTTTAATATCGAGTGGTTGTTTCGTTTTAAGTTACTCGTTCCTATTTGTGTATCCACGCCAAACACTTATGTAGACACATGTATTTTGATAGTTAGCTTTCTTGTTACAGTCGGAGTATTGCGTAAAGGGATTTACTTTAATAATTATTTATTTTTATTTATTTTTTAGGCGCTTTTTTCAAACCTAGCTAGGCTCATGTGCCCGATTTCTCGGTTTCTATGGAGTATTGTGTTCTCCCAAGTTGGACAGGATACCAGTCCATCGCAGCGTTACTCAAGAAACAAGAAGAGAGAGTGAAAGAAAGTTGGGGCGAAAGAGTACAACAGAGGTCGCCTCCACCCCCTGCCGGAGCCTCGTAGAGCTTTAGGTGATTTTGCTTAATAAACACACACAACACCCGGTCTGGGAATTGAAACAGCCATCCTATGACCACGAGTCCGCTGCCCTAACCACTGGGCCATTACGCCTCCACAAATGCGCCCTTTTAAAGCCTAGCCATGTTCATGGGCCTGGTTTCCCGGTTTCAATGACGTATGTGTTCCCCAGCTGGATGGGACGCCAGTCCATCGCAGCGTTACTCATTTTTGCCAGCTGAGTGGACTGGAGCAACGTGAAATGAAGTGCTTTGCTCAAGAACACAGCGCGTCGCTCGGTCCAGAAATCGAAACCACAATCTTACGATCATGAATCTGACACTCTAACCATTAAGCCACGCGCCTCCACACTTTGATAATTATTAATTATATAAATTATATTTATGTATTTGGCCCAAAATGACTGTCGCCAAATATAAAAATGATAATTCAATTTTTTTAATAATATAATCAAGTTTTGATTTAAGAAAATCCTTTCACAAAATTCTGTGACCGTATCAAGAGAGCTTCTGAAGAGTTTTTTAAAATCGCAAATATATGTATGTTTGTGTATGGGCGTTTGTGGGTGTGTCGCGTCTGTGGGTTTGTCTGTGTGATTACACACTTATTAACTATTCTCCTTTTATAACCCAATTATTACGAAATATTGAACAATTACATTAAAATCTCATATTCTATTCCACAACAAATATTGCACAGCATCACCCTCGCATCTCCATTCTTAAAAATATCGTTCTTTTAACTATATTAATGATAATAATTGCCATATCGACCGTAAATTTCAAAATATTCTATTTCAAGCAGCAGGAGATGCTAAAAGTATGTCGACCTCATATATTGTTCAAACAGCTAATATGCTCCAATTTAGATATTATAATTTTACTCGCTTTTTATTCAGCCGAAACAGAACAATAACGCCATGTGTTTATAATTTCGCAATTGTTATGACGCCTGTTATTCTTGTGTCTAAAATTCTA
>NW_021826949.1:0-7500 GCF_006345805.1 Octopus sinensis | reverse complement strand
AGGGTTAGGGATAGAGTTGGGGTTAGGGTGAGGGATAGGGTTAGGGTCAGGGTTTGGGTTGGATTGGGATAGGGTTCGGTTGGGTTAGGGTTAGGGTTAAGGATAGGGTTAGGGTTAGGGTTAGGGTTAGGGTTAAGGTTAGCATTACGGTTAGGTGTTAGGGTTAGGGTTAGGGCTAGGGTTAGGGTGAGGATTAGGGTTAGGGTTTGTGTTAGGTTTAGGATTAGGGTTAGAGTAAGGGTTAGGGTTATGGTTAGTGTTAGTGTTAGGTTTAGGGTTAGGGTTCGCGTTAGGGTTAGAGTTAGTGTTAGGGTTAGTGTTAGGGTTAGGGCTAGGGTTAGGGCTAGGTTTAGGTTTAGTGTTAGGGTTAGGGCTAGGGTTAGGGTTAGGGTTATGGTTAGGGTTAGGTTTAAGGTTAGGGTTAGGGTTAGGTTTAGGGTTAGGTTTAGGGTTAGGGTGTGGTTTAGGGTTAGGGTTTGGGCTAGCGTTAGTGTTAGGATTAGGATTAGTGTTAGAGTTAGGGCTAGGGTAGGTGCTAGTGTTAGGGTTAGGGTTAGGGCTAGGGTTAGGGTTAGGGTTAGGGTTTAGTTTTAGGTTTAGGGTGAGGGTTAGCGTTAGGTTTAGGGTTAGGTTTAGGGTAAGGGCTAGGTTTAGGGTTAGGGTTAGGGTTAGTGTTAGGGTTAGGGTTAGGGTTTGGGTTAGGTCTAGTGTTAGGGTTAGTAAGGGCTATGGTTAGTATTAGGATTAGGGTTTGGGTTAGGTTTAGGGTTAGGGTTGGGGTTAGTTTTAGGGTTAGTGTTAGGGTTAGGGTTAGTGTTAGTGTTAGGGTTATTGTTAGGGTTAGGGTTAGGGTTCGGGTTCGGGTTAGGGTTAAGTTTAGATTTAGGTTTAGGGTTAGGGTTATGGTTAGGGTGAGGGTTCGGTTCAGGGTAAGGGTTAGGGTTAGGTTTAGCGTTAGGTTTAGGGCTAGTGTGAGGGTTAGGGTTAGGGCTAGGGTTAGCGTTAGGGTCAGGGTTAGGGTTAGGGTTAGCTTCAGGGCTAGGGTTAGGGTTAGGGTTAGAGTTGGGTTTGGGTTAGGGTTATGTATTGGGTTAGGGTTAGGGTTTGGGTAAGAGTTAGGGTTAGGCTTAAGGTTAGGGATGAGGTTAGGGTTAGGGTTAGGGCTAGGGTGAGGGTTAGTTTTAGGGTTAGGGTTAGGGTTGTTGTTAGGGTTGTTGTTAGGGCTAGGGTTAGGGTTCGGTTCAGGGTTAGGGTGAGGGTTAGGGTTAGTGTTAGGTCTAGGGTTAGGGTTAGGGTTAGAGTTAGGGTTTGGGTTAGGGTCAGGTTTGGTTTAGGGTTATGGTTAGGGTTAGGGCTAGGGTAAGGGCTAGGGTTAGTGTTAGGGTTAGGGTTAGGACTAGGTTTAGGGTTAGGGTTAGGGTTAGGATAAGGGTTAGGTTTAGGTTCAGGGTTAGGGTTTGGTTTTGGGTTAGGGTTTGGGTAAGAGTTAGGTTTAGGGTTAGGGTTAGGGTTGGGGTTAGGTTTAGGGTTAGGACTAGGGTTAGGGTTAGTGTTAGGGTTAGGGTTATTGTTAGGGTTAGGGTTAGGGTTCGGGTTAGGGTTAAGTTTAGAGTTACGTTTAGGGTTAGGGTTAGGGTTATGGTTAGGGTTATGGTTAGGGTTAGGGTTCGGTTCAGGGTGAGGGTTAGAGTTAGGTTTAGGATTAGGTTTAGGGCTAGTGTTAGGGTTAGGGTTAGGGCTAGGGTTAGGGTTAGCGTTAGGGTTAGGGTCAGGGTTAGGGCTAGGTTTAGCTTCAGGGTTATGGATTGGGTTTGGGTTAGGGTTGGGTTAGGGTTAGTGTTAGGTATTGGTTTAGGGTTAGGGTTTGGGTAAGAGTTAGGGTTAGGCTTAGGGTTAGGGATGAGGTTAGGGTTAGGGTTAGGGCTAGGGTGAGGGTTAGTGTTAGGGTTGTTGTTAGGGTTGTTGTTAGGGTTATTGTTAGGGTTAGGGTTAGGGTTCGGTTCAGGGTTAGGGTTAGGGTTAGTGTTAGGGTTAGTGTTAGGGTTAGGATTCGGGTTAGGGTTATGGCTAGTGTTAGAGTTAGGGTTAGGGTTAGGGCTAGGTTTAGGGTTAGGGCTAGGGTTAGGGTTAGGGTTCGGGTTAGGGTTAGGTTTTGGGTGAGGATTAATGTTAGGGTGGATGTAAGGGTTAGGTTTAGGGTTAGGGTTAGGGTTAGAGTTTGGGTTAGGGTTTGGGTTAGGGTTAGGGTTAGGGTTAGGGTTAGGGCTAGGGTAAGGGCTAGGATTAGTGTTAGGGTTAGGGTTAGGGTTAGGGTTAGGGCTAGGATTAGGGTTAGGGTTAGGGTTAGATTTAGGGTCAGGGTTAGGGTTAGGGTTAGGTTCAGGGTTAGATTTAGGTTTAGGGTTAGGGTTAGGGTTAGGTTTTGGGTTAGGTTTAGGGTTAGGGTAAGAGTTAGGGTTAGGGTTGGGGTTAGGGTTAGGGTTAGGGCTAGGGTTAGGGTTAGTGTTAGGTGAGGGTTAGGGTTATTGTTAGGGTTAGGTTTAGGGTTAGGGTTCCGGTTAGGTATAGGGTTAAGGTTAGAGTTAGGTTTAGGGTTAGGGTTAGGGTGAGGTTATGGTTAGTGTTAGGGTTCGGTTCAGGGTTAGGGTTAGGGTTAGGGTTAGGGTTAGGGTTCTGGTTAGGGTAAGGGTTAGGGTTAGGGTTAGAGTTAGTGTTAGGATTAGGGTTAGGGCTAGGTTTAGGGTTTGGGTTAGGGTTAGGGTTGTGTTATGGTTAGGGTTAGGGTTAGAGTTGGTTTAGTGTTAGGGTTAGGGTTAGTTTTAGGGTCATGTTTAGGATTAGGGTTAGGTTCAGGGTTAGGGTTAGGTTTAGGGTTAGGGTTAGGTTTAGTGTTAGGGTTAGGGTTAGGGTTAGTGTTAGGTTTAGGGTTAGGACTAATTTTAGGGTTAGGGTTAGGTTTAGGGTTAGTGTTAGGGTTGGGGTTAGGTTTAGGGTTAGGGTTAGATTTAGTGTTAGGGCTAGGGTTAGTGTTAGGGTTAGGGTTAGGGTTAGGCCTAGGGTTTAGGGTTAGGGTTAGGCTTTAGGGTTAGGGTTAGGGTTGGGGTTAGGTTTAGGGTTAGTGTTAGCGTTACGGTTTGGGTTAGGGTTAGGGTTAGGGTTAGGAATTGGGTTAGGGTTAGGTTTAGCGTTAGGGTTAGGGTTTAGGGTTAGGGTTAGTGTTAGAGTTAGGGTGTAGAGTTAAGGTTAGGGTTAGGGTTAGGGTTAGGGTAAGGGTTAGGGTAAGGGTTTAGGGTAAGGGTTAGGGTTAGGGTTAGGGCTAGGTTCAGGGTTAGGGGTTAGGTGTACGGACAGGGTTAGTGGTTAGGGTTAGGGTTAGGGTTAGGGCTAGGCTTAGGGTTTGGGTTAGGATTGGAATTAAGGTTAGGGTTAGGGTTAGGGGGTTAGGGTTAGGGTTAGGGTTAGGGTTAGGGTTAGGGTTACGGTTAGGGTTCGGGTTAGGGTTAGGTTTAGGGCTAGGGTTAGGGTTAGGGCTAGGGTTAGTGTTAGGGTAAGGGTTAGGTTTTGGGTTAGCGTTATAGGTTGGGTTAGGTTTAGTGTTAGGTTTAGGGTTAGGGTTAGGGTTAGCGTTACGTTTACGGTTAGGGTTAGAGTTAGGGTTAGGGTTCGGTTCAGGGTTATGGTTAGTGTTAGGGTTAGGGTTTGTGTTAGGGTTAGGGTTAGGGTTAGGGTTAGGGTTAGAGTTAGTGTTAGGATTAGGGTTAGGGTTAGGGCTAGGTTTAGTTTTAGGTTTAGGGTTAGGGCTAGGGTTAGGTTTAGGTTTAGGGTTTGAGTTAGGGTGAGGGTTAGGGTTAGTGTTAGGGTTAGAGTTAGGGTTAGGGTTAGGTAAGGGTTAGGGTTAGGGTTAGGGTTAGAATTAGGGATAGGGCTAGTGTAAGGGCTAGTGTTAGGGTTAGGGTTAGGTTTAGGGTTAGGGTTTGGGCTAGGGTTAGGGTTATGTTTAGTGTTAGGGTGAGGGTTAGCGTTAAGGTTAGGTTAGGGTTAGTGTTAGGGTTAGGGATAAGGTTAGGGTTAGGGTCAGTGTTATGGCTAGGGTTAGCGTTAGGTTTAGGTTAGGGTTAGAATTAGGGTTAGGGTTAGGTTTAGTGCTAGTGTTAGGGCTAGGGTTAGGGTTAGGGCTAGGGTCAGGGCAAGGGTTAAGGTTAGGGTTAGGCTTAGGCTTAGGGTTAGGGCTAGGGTTAGGGTTAGGGTTAGGGTTAAGGTTTGTGTTAGGGTTAGGGTGAGGGTTAGGGTTAGGGTTAGGGTTAGGTTTAGGGTTAGGGATTGGGTTAGGGTTAGGGTTAGGTTTAGGTTTAGGTTTAGTGTTAGGGTTACGGTTAGGTTAGGTTTAGGGTTAGGTTTAGGGTTCGGGTTAGGGTTAGGGTTAGGGTTAGGTTTAGGGAATGGGTTAGAGTTAGGGTTAGGTTTAGGGTTAGGGTTAGAGTTAGGGTTAGTGTTAGGATTAGGGTTAGGGTTAGGGTTAGTGTTAGTGTTAGGGTTAGGGTTAGCTTTAAGGTTAGGTTAGGGTTAGTGTTAGGGTTAGGGATAAGGTTAGGGTTAGGGTCAGTGTTATGGCTAGGGTTAGGGTTAGGTTTAGGGTTAGGGTTAGAGTTAGGGTTAGGGTTAGGTTTAGTGTTAGTGTTAGGGCTAGGGTTAGGGTTAGGGTTAGGGTTAGGGCTAGGGTCAGGGCTAGGGTTAAGGTTAGGGTTAGGCTTAGGCTTAGGGTTAGGGCTAGGGTTAGGGTTAGGATTAAGGTTAGTGTTAGGGTTAGGGTGAGTGTTAGGTTTAGGGTTAGGGTTAGGTTTAGGGTTAGGGATTGGGTTAGGGTTAGGGTTAGGTTTAGGTTTAGGTTTAGTGTTAGGCTTACGGTTAGGTTAGGTTTAGGGTTAGGTTTAGGTTTAGGGTTCGGTTTAGGGTTAGGGTTAGGGTTAGGGTTAGGGAATGGGTTAGGGTTAGGTTTAGGGTTAGAGTTAGGGTTAGTGTTAGGATTAGGGTTAGGGTTAGGGTTAGTTTTAGGGTGAGGGTTAGGATTAGGGTTAGGGTTAGGTAAGGTTTAATGTTTGTGTTAGATTTAGGGATAGGGTTACTGTTAGGGTTAGTGTAAGGGTTAGGTTCAGGGTTAGTGTTAGGGTTGTGATTAGCGATAGATTGAGGTTTATCATCATTATTACTATTTATTGTTAGTAATATTCTTCGTGTAATGATTAAGGTGTTAGATTTATCATCATTATTTTCATTGTTATTGATATTATTATTGTTAGGGTTACAGTTAGGGGTGGTTTATGCTTAGGCTTAGATTTAGGGTTATCATCATTATACTTATTTTTATTATTATTATTGTTAGGGTTAGTGTCAGCGCTAGGGTTTGGGTTATGGCTAGGATTAATGTTTTTGTTAGGGTCTAGGGCTACGGTTTGGGTTAGGGATAGGGTTAGACGTGGTGTTAAGGTTAGGGTTAGGGTTTGGTTTAGGTTTAGTGTTAGAGTTAGAGTTTGGGATGCGGTTAGGGTTAGTTTTAGGGTTAGGCTTAGTATTAGGGCTATGTTTAGGGATAGGGTGAAAATTAGTGTTAGTGTTAGGGTTAGGGTTAGGTTTAGTGTGAGAGTGAAAGTTAAGTTTAGGGTTAGGTTTAGGGCTAGGGATAGGGTTAGGGTTAGGTTAACGTTAGGGTTAGGGTTTAGGGTTAGGTTTAGTGTCAGGGTTAGGTTTAGGGTTAAGGTTAGGGTTAGGGTTAGGGTAAGGGTTAGCGTAAGGGTTTAGGGTAAGGGTTAGGGTTAGGGTAAGGGTTAGGTTTAGGGTTAGTGTTACGGCTAGGGTTAGGGTTAGGGTTAGGATTAGGGTTAGGGTTAGGGTTAGGGCTAGGTTTAGGGTTTGGGTTAGGATTAGGCTTAAGGTTAGGGTTAGGGTTAGGGTTAGGGTTAGGGGGTTATGGTTAGGGTTAGGGTTAGGGTTTAGGGTTAGGCTTAGCATTAGGGTTAGTGTTAAGGTTAGGGTTAGGGATTAGGGTTAGGGTTGGGTTTAGGGTTAGGGTTAGGGTTAGTGGTTAGGGTTTGGGTTAGGGTTAGGGTTAGGGTTAGGGTGAGGGTTAGGTTTAGGTTTAGGTTTAGGGTTAGGGTTTGGGTTAGGGATAGGGTTAGGTTTAGGTTTAGGGTAACGGTTAGGGTTAGGGTTAGGGTTTAGTGTTAGTGTCAGTGTTAGGGTTAGGGTTAAGGTTAGGGTTAGGATTAAGGTTAGGGTTAGGGTTAGGTTAGGTTTAGGGTTTAGGGTTAGGGTTAGGGGTTTGGGTTAGGGTTTGGGTTAGGTTTAGTATTAGTGTTAGGTTTAGGGTTAGAGTTAGGGTTAGGGCTAGGGTAAGGGCTAGTGTTAGGGTTAGGGTTAGGGATAGGGTTAGGGTTAGGGTTAGGGTTAGGGTTAGTGTTAGGGTTAGGGTGAGGGTTAGCGTTAGGTTTAGGGTTAGCGTTAGGGTTAGGGTTAGGGTTTGGGCTCGGTTTAGGGTTAGGGTTATGGTTAGGGTTAGGGTTAGTGTTAGGGTTAGGGTTAGGGTTATTTTTAGGGTTAGGTTTAGGGTTAGGGTTCGGGTTAGGGTTAGAGTTAGTGTTAGGGTTAGGTATAGGGTTAGAGTTAGGATTAGGGCTAGGGTAAGGCCTAGGTTTAGGGTTAGGGCTAGGGTTAGGTTTAGGGTTAGTGTTTGAGTTAGGGTGAGGCTTAGCGTTAGGTTTAGGGTTAGGGTTAGGGTTAGGTTTAGGTTTAGGGTTAGGGTTAAGGGTTAGGGTTAGGGTTAGGTTTAGGTTTAGGGTTAGGGTTAGGGTTAGGGTTAGTGTTAGGGTTAGGATTAGGGTTAGGTTAGGGTTCGGGGTTAGGGTTAGGGTTAGGGTTAGGATTAGGGTTAGGGTTAGGGTTAGAGTTAGGTTAGGGTTAGGGGTTAGGGTTAGGGTTAGGGTTAGGGTTAGGGGTTAGGGTTAGGGTTAGAGTTAGGGTTAGTGTCAGTGTTAGGTTTAGGGTTAGGGTTCGGGTTAGGGTTAGAGTTAGTGTTGGGGTTAGTGTTAGGGCTAGGGTTAGGGCTAGTTTTAGGGTTAGGGTTAGTGTTAGTGTTAGGGTTAGGGTTAGAGTTAGGGTTAGGGATAGGACTAGGGTTTGGGCTAGGGTTAGGTTTAGGGTTAGTGTTAGGTGTAGGGTTAGGGCTAGGGCTATGGTTAGGGTTAGGTTTAGGGTTAGCGTTAGGGTTAGGTTTAGGGTTAGGGTTAGGGTTACGTTCAGGTTTAGGTTTAGGGTTAGGGTTAGGGTTAGTGTTAGGGTAAGGGCTAGGGTTAGGGTTAGGGTTAGGGCTAGGGTTACGGGTATGGATAGGGTTAGGGTTAGGGCTAGGGTAAGGGATAGGGTTGGGGTTAGTGTGAGGGATAGGGTTAGGGTTAGTGTTTGGGTTGGATTGGGTCAGGGTTCGGTTGGGTTAGGGTTAGGGTTAGG
>NW_021826948.1:0-13300 GCF_006345805.1 Octopus sinensis | reverse complement strand
CGCCTCTGCCCTTACCTACACACGTACTAAACACCGCTGTCGTTCTTGTCTATTTCCTCACTCTGCACCAGCATACGCAGGCACGCTGGCGTATGCCGTAATGTGGATATTCCAACGTGAACCGAACAATAATACTTTGCCAGTCATTTGCTTTGTCTATTGATAAATTCCACACCGATATTGCTTATTGTCTGTGCAACAATGGATCTCGTTCGCTGGCATCGTCTGTCTGCGGTTCTGGTCTGAAGATTGCAAATACAAAAGAACAGCGAGATTGTGCCGTTAAGTGCCTGAGTTCAACCGTCGAATTAAACGGAAAATAAATTCCAAGTCAGTCATGGGGACAGGCGTCAGGCGTCAGACGTAACTGTGTGATTAACAAGTTCGCTTCGTAAGCACTTGTGGTTTCTGCTCGGATCCACTGCGTTTGGGCGCTAAGTGTTCAATGGTTTTGTGCCTGAGGTCTTTGCAAAGAGCAATATATCGCGATGCTTTGAAATCAAGTCCTTCCACAGGAAGAACTGACAAGTCATCAACCCAATAACAAAGAGCCTAAACTCAGTGGTTCTTGACCTTTTTAATATCCAGGTCAAATCCAAAACCTGGATTTTCTTAGGAGGCCCACTCCAAAAGCGAAAATGCAAAAAAAAAAACAAAGAAAAAAACACGACTGTGTAGTAAAAAGTTTGCCACTCAGTCACATGGCTCTGGGTTCACTCGATCTTGGTGGCACCTTGGACAAATGTCTTCTATATACTCGAGCCGGCCAAAACCTTGCAACGGGTGAACGAAAACTAAGAGACCCATCGTGTATATATATATGTTGTGTGTGTGTGTGTGTGTGTGTTGTGTGTGTGTGTTCTCTTCTTATTGACAAGTGGTGTTGGTGATTTTGCGGTCCCGCGACTTAGCGGTTCGGCAAAAGGGACTTATAGAATAAATAGCAGATTTCAAAAAAAAAAAAAAAGAGTACTGGGGCCAATTAACTCAACTAAAATTTCCTCAAGGCAGTGCTACAGCATGGCCGCAGTCTATTGATTGAAACAACTAAGAGACAACTCAAACATTGAAAAATGTGTTAAATTTATAGAGGTAAGACTGTAACAAAAAAACAAAAAAGAAGTTAGGCAATAGAATTTAATGCTTTCCACTTTGAACTAGTTTGTCAAAATGAGGGTTCATCGTGGAAGATGCAGAATGCAAGAACTGGTTGACATGTTTGTCAGTCAACCGGTTGTAATATTTTGTTCATTGAAGAGTGTTTCGCACATATTTTGAATCAAATGCAAAGACATTTTTCTGTGCATTAGCAATCATGCAAGGACATTTCCTAGTTTTGGATTCGATGTAAAACAAAAACGACCAAGGGCCGTTGGAAGGATGTTTCAAGGCCGCATGCGGTCCTGGGGGAGTTGCGGTTGCGAACCGCTGGTCTAGCCAGTTGCAAAAATACTAAAATGGTGGCTCAAATCGCCCTCAAAAAAATACATGCGGTCCTGGGTGTTGCTGTTGCGAACCGCTGGTCTAGCCAGTTGCAAAAATACTAAAATGGTGGCTCAAATCGCCCTCAAAAAAATACATAAGTGTTTTAAAAATATAGGCTTGAGCTGGTCAACGGTTTAGGATTGAGAGTTGGAGAGAGTATGGGCAAACTTTGGAGAAGGACGGATTTGCTAAGGGTATTTCAGTCGCGCCTACGTTTGGGAAATTCTACGTTGCGAAGGTGAAAATAATGTACATTGAAAGGATGACGTGTCAATGACATATTCAGGCCAGCAATAATATATATTAAGCAATGGGCATATTAATAAGACAATACGAGAGAAACAAGCTTTAGCAAATGTTGTATTACTTTAACGCAAAAAATAAGAGTCTTGACGTTTCGGTGGGAAGTCACTTATCAGAAACAAAGAATGAAAAACGGAATAAAGAAGGATGAGAAGAGAAAGGGAGATATGCATATACACATATGCCCTAATATTTATGTCTGGGTGTTGTGTGCATGTGTGAGTGTGTGAATTTATATAGGGCGATATAATTTTTGAATTGCACATATAATCAATATTTAGAATTTTATGTGTATTCCTGTATATCGAAACGGAAACTATAAGGAAGACTCATATTGTAGTTAGAGTGTCATTTGGTTGCAGATGATGTCACAGATTACGTAAATAAGCAAAGCAAAAGAAACGAGAATTTGGTCATTAAATATTTTGATAAAACACTCATTTTACTTTATCTCTCTCTCACTCTTCCTTCCTCCTTCCCTTCCTTCCTCCTTCCCTTCCTTCCTTCCTTCCTTCCTTCCTTCCTTCCTTCCGTCCGTCCGTCCGTCCGTCCGTCCGTCTGTCTGTCTGTCTGTCTATCTATCTATCTACCTATCTATCTATGCATCTATCTATGCATCTATCTATCTATCTATCTATCTATCTATCTATCTATCTATCTATCTATCTATTTCTCTGTCTGTCTTTCTGCCAGATTGCCTGCTTGCCTGCCTGTCTGTCTGTCTGTCTAGACACCCACACGTAGGAGTAAATATGCTGAAGAATATGCTTTGAGAACTTTCTTGTGCATTTACGCGCGTGGTTTGTTGGTGTGATACGAGAGGAGGATTCAGCTGGTACATGGGTCCGGGACCTTCGTTACCAACAAAGAGCTCACGACTATTTGTCGGGCCCCTCCTTAAAGAAAAAACATAACAGCCTTCTTGAATTCTTAGAAGCTTCTTCCTCCCGAAACTCAAACTCTCATTATGCCTTCCCAAATATTTCTAGGAGGCCATCTTTTCCTTCCTTGAGGAAGGGGCTGAGCCCATAACCCTTGAAGTGGAGGTGCGTGGCTTAGTGGTTCATTATCATAGGATTGCGGTTTTGATTCCTTGGACCGGCAGATGCGTTATGTTATTGAGCAAAACACTTCATTTCACGTTGCTCCAGTCAACACAGCTGGCAAAAATGATTAACTCTGCGACGGACCGACGTCCCATCCAGGGAAATGTATACGCCACGGAAACCAACCCTATGTATCTATAGGACTCGGGATGGGTCTCTATCCTATCGTGCCCATGACATTTGCAGGCTCACCAATAACTGTGACTTCAAGGTTATTAACGTTAAGTTTAAACTATAGAAGGTCAACACAAGCAGGTAAAACATGGACATGGAGAAGATTCTAGAGGGCCTCACGTGAGCGTCAAACCTTATGCCGCCAATCCGGGTAGCTCACTATACCGTATAACATTACATCCATTAATATCTTCATAACTTCCTTTCATTAAATTTCCATATTGATGGTCACACAGCAATTAGAAATATATTTAAAATCCAACTCCATAATCGTGCTTTATGAGATATTAACACCCATTATATTTAAATAGCCAAAAGAAAGTTACTCACCCCAGAAATATTTATTAATATATAATCTTTTCTGCTAAAGACACAAGGCTTGGAATTTGTGGGGAGGGGAATAGTCGATTACATCGACTCCGGCACTTGACTGGTACTTAATTTATCGACCCTGAAAGGATGAAAAGCAAAGTCGATCTCGGCGGAATTTGAACGCAGAACGTAGTGACCGGCGAAATACCTATTTCTTTACCACACACAAGGGGCCAAGCACAGAGAGGACAGACAAGGACAGACAAACAGATTAATTCGATTACATCGACCCCAGTGCGTAACTGGTACTTATTTAATCGACCCCGAAAGGATGAAAGGCAAAGTCGACCTCGGCGGAATTTGAACTCAACTTAGTGACGGGCGAAATACCGCTAAGTATTTCGTCCAGCGTGCTAACGATTCTGCCAGCCCACCGGCTTTTTATTAATATATAATGTGTAGAATTTTGTTGCGTCGTGAGTGAGTCATTGCGCCAATAATAAACAACACACGCACAGATTCAATTTCAATTCTTTATTGCACTTCTTTATTGTTTATTCAGTTGAATAACAATAAAGAATTGAAATTGAATCTGTGCGTGTGTTGTTATTGTAATCATTGGGGTAATGGCCCTCACAAGACACGACAACAACATTTGTTTCAATACAAGAATTCACATCAAGAAGCTTGCGAACCAAAGTCACAAAACGAAGCAATGAATAATGTCCGCGCCATGAATCTGATGGAAAAGAAAATCAAGAGTGAGGTTGGTATTTGTGTAAAAGCGGCTTTTATTGGCTGAGGATGGTTCAATAGCAACCCTGGATATGAAACGCATCATGTACGATGTATTATCGCACAACAGACTATATTATTAAATGTACTTTCTTCTAATATATGTAATGAATAGTTTGTTGTCGGTTCTGGAAACTCCTTTCACTTTATACATACATATATAATTATATATATATATATATATATTATATATATATATATATGGTGGGGGGTATGTGTATATATATATATAATTGTGGGGGTATGTGTTGTGTATATATATATGTATATATATGTGTATATATATGTATAATATATGTACACACAATTATATCTATACCTATATCTATCTATCTACCTATATATATACATTATATATTATATATATATATATATATGCACATATACATACCTACATATATATGTATATATATATATATATATATATATATATATATATCCCTACATATATATGCATGCATGTAAATATATAAGTATATATATGTGTGCATACATAACAAGCAAACACATATAATAATTAATGTGTATACATAAATATACATTTGAAATATATATATATATGTGTACACACACACACATACGCACAATACTCACACATGCACATACACAGAAACATACAAACACTTGCATACATACATACATATTTATATACATACACATATCCGGTGTGTGTATGCTATATATAATATATATATTTAATATATATATATAATATATATATAATATATATATATATATATTCTATATATACATATAATATATATATATATATATACATATGCAATCGTAGATATAAATTTATATCATACACACACTCACATATATGTATATATATATGATATAATACATACATATATATATATATATATATATATATATATAATATATATATATATATATATATATATATACATAGACATGTGCATGTATAATATTAGTAAATACAGAGAAGTGTTAGTTACATAGAAAGACAGGCAGACAGACTTCATAGATAACTTAACAGAGACAAACTAACAAGAGACGATCAGAGACAAATAGATAGCAAGGCAGATAAAAATATAAAGACAAATAAATGAAAATATGATAAATAAAATACACATAAAGACGATGTATAAATTTTCTCAAGAATATTGTTATTTCACGATTGTTTTCTTTTTGTTTTTTTTTTTTTTGTTTTTTTTTTTGTTAGTGCACTAAGCGACATCATCAAAGTTAAATCTGATGTCGCAAAAGAATCTCGGAAAAGGTGTAAGTTTAATACAATTTGCTGCTATTAAACGTGATGGAATATTTGCTGTAACCGTGTGAGCGAGAAGAATATCTCTACAAGACAAACAAACCTGGTGATGTCATTCGGTAGAAAAGCGATCATGTGATGGTTTCCCGCCGTTGGTAGACGTTTGTGTGTGTGTGTGTGTGTGTATTTATAAATATGTATGCATAAACATTTAAACATGCATAAATATATACGGGCGCACACACATACGCACACACACACATACACATATACATACACTACATACTGAATGTGTTTGTGAGTGTGCACACATGCATACAGACATATCTATACACATCTACATACATACATACATAAATATATATATATATATATACGTATATAAAAGATATATATATATATATATATATATACATATATATATACATATACATGTATATATACATATATATGTATATAACATATATATATATACACATACTATATATACACACACTATATTCTATATATATATATATAATATATATATAATATATATATATATATATATATTAGATAGATAGATGGATAGATAGATATACATATGCGTGTCGTGTACATATAAATTCATGTATATATATATATATATATATATATATATATATATATATATATATATAATAAATTGTAAATAAACAACGACAGATAAAAAGAGAGTCAGACACAGAGGGTCCCTAATTCTTCATCAGTTATCAACCAGAATGGTAATACTCAGCTTTGCACCATTAATGGTAAGACTGAGAACTTCCCATAATGGTGGTCCCTACGAAAGTCGTAGACAATGTTGGGCCTGAAGCAAACAAAACAACACAGAATGGACATACGAAAGTAAAACAAAAAAAAATGTAATTTAAGACAATAGCTAACGTAAAATACGGCCTTATGCCATATATATATATATATATAAACATATATATATATATAGTTAATCCAAACATGAAAACACAAAAAAACACAACAACGCGAGGACGTGGAACAAATATAGTATTATTGGACGCTCAGGAAACAAGGAAAGAAGGGGGTTTAACGTTTCGAGCAGAGCTCTTCGTCGGAAACATAGGAGAAGGAAAGATCCAGAGAAGGGAAGACAGAGGAAAAAAAATCGCCAACGGTACACACGCGGTCACATTTTGTATATATGTATATATATACATATATATATATACATACATATATATATATACGTACAAACACACATATATATGTGTGTATGTAATATATGAACATGCATGTTTGTGGGTGTATAATCGTAAGAACTGCATCCTGCGGTAAAGTCATGTTCTACATCAAAGAGAATGGTGTTTTTATTAAACAGGAGCGAACATGACACGTCAACGGATCGTGTATCTCTCTGATCTTTCATAACACTGACGACTTTTTGCTTCACCGCTCATCATGTGATCGGTTGAGTTGTGAACATCCCTTGAGAAGGCTGAAGCCAGTCGGTCTAGTTCTTAGTACAAAGTAAACAAGGCTGCAGCCTTTCTTAGTACAAAGACGATTGAATACATTTCGCTGAATGTGGATGAAAGCTACTTACAGACTTACTCCAGAGATGACACATAACATTAAGCAGATTCGTGCATTGGGTTCTTTCTGTGTTACTGACAGGAAGAAAGAATTCCTGACATGGAAGAGACTCGTATAAAATGTCTTTAACAAATTTCATAGCTATTTCGTTTTTGGATTTGGTTTGCAAGATTCTTTATATGAGTTCGTGTGTTGAAGCATATTCTGTTGTGTCTGGGGAGAGTCATTTTCTTTTTGTGCCTTTATAATGTAACACACTCACCGGTAAAATTTCCACTTTTTTCTTATTTTTATTTTCCTAAAATTTTCGTTGCGTCTGGCAACCTTTTCAACTGAAATAATAATAAGAAAAAAATGGAAATTTTACCGGTGAGTGTGTTACATTATAAGGCACAAAAAGAAAATGACTCTCCCCAGACACAACAAAACTTCATAACATTTTAATGGAAGACACTATGCCTTCCTGTAGATATAGATTTTAGACCTGTGGACTCACTTGACCCTTTAGGGTCCAAATAAGATTTTGCTGTTAAAATTTATCTGCAATAAGTTGGTTATTCTTCTACAACACACAAATCATTTTAATTGTTTTTATTCAATTCCTAATAATATTTCACGTGATCAAGTGACCAACCAGGCTATCAGATGTTGTTACACATCGCTGGTCATAATGCGCTTTTGCATTGCTTTAGCTTTCAAATGACGCCTCCCCGCTGGAGCAATGTGAAATGTTGTGCATTGCTCGAGAACACAACGCACCGCCCAGTCAGGGAATTGAACTTCCGATGAAGCTATCGTGAGTGCAACAGCCTAACCACTAGGCCACTCGCCTTTACAATAATATTTAATTATGTTTTTTTAATAATATATTTTTATAATAATATTTAATGGTAAAAACATTGTAAGATTTTTATTAAACATCAAATGTCTATGAAGATCTTTCCGAGTAAAATAGGAATCCAAGGGGTGGGGTGGGGTGGGCATAAATGAAAATGGTTGAGAACTACTGTGTTGAAGGATTTGTTGCATGTTGGGTTCGCTTGATGCTGAGAAGTCTTGGTCTAGATGTAGAGGAGGGAAAAGATATTACCAGAAAATTATCAGAAACTGCTGAGAAAGCGAGTCGTAAAATCTTACACAAGAGAAAAGACGAGTGGTGCAGCAAGAACGAGCATGGTAGGAACATCTGGCCAAGAGTCACAAATGTTTGACTCAGCAAAGCTTGTGCTGTTATACGGGAGATTTGTCGCTCTACATCGGTGGTGGGTAACCCTTTGCAGCATCGGTGGGGTAACCCTTTGGCTCGGTGGTGGGTAACCCTTTGCAGCTCTGCCGAAGCATTTACAGAGCTGCTTCGCCGCCTGATGGGACATCGACTCCTGTGTTGGAAAAAGGAGAACAAGAGCATCTTCAGCACTCAAGTGTTTACTCTAAAACGTATTCACTGTATCGAAACTGATGGCATAAAGCACAGCAGTGACCTCTGCTGTCAACTGTCGCTGTTAAAATTCTCCGCTAAACAAACTCTCCATTACCAGAAGGAGGCAAATGCATAGCCTCGATTGCAATTTGTTGTATTAAACTGTTATTGCGCGTTCGCTTCTCTTCTCCGCCACCGACGCGCACGCCTCTTGATAATTGGTGCTGCTTAGCAACAAAAATAGTGAAGTGCTTTTACAACCAGAACGAAAATAATGAAAAGAAAATAAAGCGGAAAATATTGTGAAAATAATAAGATAAAAATCGTTAAAAATTATTTTAAAATATTGATGCACAGTCATCATCATCATCATCATCTTCTTCTTCTTCTTCTTCTTCTTCTTCTTCTTCTTCCTCCACTTCTTCCTCTTTTATCATCGTCGTCGTCGTCGCTTGGATGAGTCGTTAGAGCATCGGAAAAAAATCGTTTTTCTGGATTCCTTCCGGTTCATTACATTTTGAGTTCAAATCCTGCTTCCACATTGCTGGCCAAGTACCAACATCTAAAGCATCTATAATAATAATAATAATAATAATAATAATAATTATTATTATTATGATTATTGTCGTCGTAGTAGTCATCATCATCATCATCATCATGATGATCAATATATTTTTCACAACAATTCATCATCACGTAAAAAATAAGTTCTTATGGAACCTTTCCACTTTATACATAAATACATACATACATACATACATACATACATACATACATACATATATATATATATATATATATATATTTCTCTAGTTTCAGCTCAGAGCTGTGGCCATGCTGAAGCAACCGGACCGCCGTTTTGTATTTGTATATGTATATATGTATGTATATGTAATATATATATATAATATAATATATAGATATTATATATATATATATATATACATACATAACACACACATATATAGAAAGAGAGAGAGAGAGAAAGAGAGAGAGTGAGATAGATTGATAGATAGATAGATAGAGAGAAAGAGAGAGAGTGAGATAGATAGATAGATAGATAGATAGATAGATAGATAGATAGATAGATAGATAGATAGATAGACACATATGAAAGACACTGTCAACTAAATTTTGCTTAGAAAGCAGAGGTCAACTCTTGGATAACGTGAAAGACTCTTGTGGAAGATGCACCACATTGCCACCATAGAAATAAATTCGGAACTCCTTAATCGAAATTGCCAATTCGGTAAATTAGAAATAAAAAAAAATAAATAAATGCCTAAAAAAACATAGAAACAACCGACATCAATAACAAGGAGAACCAGAACGGTTTAGAAGTGAATCGAAGAATATTGGGAGCTGAGTTTTGGCAGCGGAGGATAAAAGAAAACAAGCAGAATGCAGCGAGTTACGCAACAAGCCGCCATCGTTATTGCTGGCGACGTTACAATGGGTGTAAAACGTCGAGGAGACAAACAACAACAACAACAACACCAACAACAACAACAGCACAGCAGTAAGAGAAATAAAGAATATGATCTTGGCGTTGTCATAGAAACTTAGATATCAGTTTAAAATTTTCTAAATTACTATCAGAACTTTTGGTAATGAAGATTTTCTTTTCGATTCGTTTATTTTATTTTATTTTATTTTATTTCTATTTCCTTGTAGTTATTTTCTGTTATTTTTCGGGTTCTTTGCCGTTATTCCTGTTATTCCAAACACACTCATTTCATTTAGAGTCATTCCGCTCTCAGGTTATGATTACAGAAAAAAAACAACAAAAAAATTGGCTTTAACTAGGAATACAATTACAGGAGGGGGGTGTATGTATGTAAGATTGTATGTATGTATATATATACGTATATACCTATATATATATATGTATGTATATATATATATATATAGGTGGACATATATGTCTCTCTCTCTCTCTATATATATATATATACACACACACACGTATATTGATACAGGCATACATACAAATAAACATATATACATACATACATATATATATATATATATATATAATACACAAATATATATGTATACATAAATACACACATATATAATATATATATATATTTATATATTATATATATATATATATATATACGCGCGCATATATTCATATAGACATACATACAAATAAAGTTAAACGTATATACCTTTACATATATATATGGGTGTGCATGGATGTGTGTGTATATATATATATATATACACACTCACATATATATATATATATATATCTTCACGCACACACATATATATGCATACGTATACGTCCATAGATCCATACATATACAGATATATATATATATATACATATACATATGTATATACATTTGTACGTGTATATACATATATATTGGTATACACACACACACACACACATGCGTATATGGTGTGTAGGTGTCTCTCAAGTAATATGTTCACACTGTGGGTAATTACGTCAATGCTGTTGTGTGTGAATGACAAAATAACGTAACAACTACAAAATGAATATTAGAAATGGCTGCGAAGTTAAAGCCTCGTTTTGGGAACAGCGACCGATTTCCAGTTCATAACGTTTCATCAGACGTTTTTATAGTTTTGGTTCTCATAAATAAACTGACACAGTAGGCATCGAGAAATGAGCGCTTCAAAAAAGCTAAGGGAATAAACCCCTACAAAAAAAGAAATCCGGAAAGAGGCGCAGGAGTGGCTGTGTGGTAAGTAGCTTGCTAACCAACCACATGGTTCCGGGTTCAGTCCCACTGCGTGGCATCTTGGGCAAGTGTCTTTTGCTATAGCCCCGGGCCGACCAATGCCTTGTGAGTGGATTTGGTAGATGGAAACTGAAAGAAGCCTGTCGTATATATGTATATATATATATATGTGTATGTGTGTGTGTTTGTCCCCTTAGCATTGCTTGACAACCGATGCTGGTGTGTTTACGTCCCCGTACCACTTAGCGGTTCGGCAACAGAGACCGATAGAATAAGTACTGGGCTTACAAAGAATAAGTCCCGGGGTCGATTTGCTCGACTAAAGGCGGTGCTCCAGCATGGCCGCAGTCAAATGACTGAAACAAGTAAAAGAGTAAAGAGAGTAAAGAGGTATCATAAGGCAGATGTGTATGGCTAAGGCTATAGTTAATCATTATCCGGCAACATTTGCGCCTATATATAAACATGGCCGTTGTGAGAGTACTGACTCATGTCTTTCCTTTGAGAAACAGCCCAAGGACAGCAGAGGTGAGTAACGTACTCTCTTTGCAAAACCGTAGACCACGCCGAAAAGCACCAATCATATTTACACACACACACACATACATATATTATATATGTATGCATGTATGTATGTGTATATATATATATAATATATATATATATATAATATATATATATCAATACATACTACATACATAACATATATATATACATACATATATATACATATATATATATATATAGATATATATATAATAATATATATATAAATAGACATAAAGAGTATATAATATATATATATATATATATATATAGATATATCTATATTCATTTATGTTGTTATTCTTATTTTTTTTCTGCCATTTGACTGCAGTCATGCTGGAGCACTGACTTCAAGGCTTTTAGTCGAACAAATCGACCCCAAGACTTATATTATTTAGATTTGGTACTTGTTTTATCGGACTCTTTTGCCGAACCGCTATTCCATGGAGACCCAAACACACGAATGCTAGTGATAGGGGGACGAACACAGCCACAAAGGCACACACTCATTGATATATACATATATATAATTTACCAAGAAATGTAGAAACAAAGAAAGAAAGAGTTTCCTTCTTGAGTCATGACAGGCTCTTCAGGGTCGGTTTCCCGTTTCAATTCCCTGCCTGGACGCAGGATGATTCATTTCTGCCGGCTGAGTGGACTAGACCAACGGGAAATGAAGTGTTTTGCTGAAGAGCACAACGCGTTGGACAACACGTCCCTGTTTTCTTTTATTCTTTTACATGTTTCAGTCATTTGACTGCGACCATGCTGGAGCACCGCCTTAAAGGATTTTAGTCGAAGAAATCAACTCCAGGACTTATTCTTTGTAAGTCTAGGACTTATTCTATCGGTCTCTTTCGCCGAACCACTAGGTTAGTGAATTGCCATGCCAATTCACTAACGCAGGTCTCATTTTTTGCAAGTGAGCATGCATTTCCGTGAGTTGCTATTGTAATGCTCTGATTGGCTTCCAGAAAGCTGTAATGGACAATAACAGGAATCGAAACCACAATCTTACGATCATGAGTCCAATACTCTAACCGCTAAGCCACACGCCTCCACCAAGAAATGTAGACAGCACCACTTTTTTCTTCTTCCGCTACTTCTTTCTAATTCACGGCCATGCTTTGCCAACAGCACGAGCTAAATATTTATCTGGTTATTTTTAATAATCAGTTGTTAAATTTATTTACGTTTATAATTTCAAGTGTGATTGGCGTAAATGAATGACCAACTTCACAAATTTCGGACCATTGACCATAAAACAAACCTGATCGGTTGGAATGCAAATTTAATTGATTAAGTCATCCTGAAATGGCGTCGTAACGAAGGAACCGTTCAAGAGTGAATTATGTCAGCAGACAAAATGATTAAGCGACGATTTGGTTCTCGTGGGTGGAATGAGTATTCATTTCTTTCATTCACAGCAATTATGTCGTCGCTCGATTTGCTAGTAATAACAGCCACTCTAACAGAAATTGTTTCTTACTTTTCTCATAACGTATCAGGTCGTTCCGAAAATAATTGTCGATTTCAGAAACAATTTTATTCTGGAAAAATTAACAATAGAAATGTTTTGATGAGTCAAAGTATGAGCCGTGGACATCTATGTATCTCTACCATCGATCAACGA
>NW_021826947.1:2500-11617 GCF_006345805.1 Octopus sinensis | reverse complement strand
AAAATTTTTTATTTTATTGATGCTTTTTTTTAAAATCAATTTTGTGTAAAGTTTTAACATTTTTGAAGACAATTTCCTGGCCCCTATCTATGTTTAGAAACTATTTATCATTATTATTATTATTATTATTATTATTATTATTATTATTATTATTCGGTAGAATCAGAAAGAGCAGTGAAAGAATAGCGGTTGTGAGACATTCATGCCTTTCTCAGTATTGTACATTAAATATGTGTGCTTTTTGTGTATGATATATATATATGTGTGGTATGCGAATATAGGTGTGCGTTTTATATATATATATATAATATATATATAATATATATATATATATATATATATATACGGAAAATGCAAATAAATGTGAAACAAGGTGTTAAAAAGAGCACTCAAATACCAGAGGTAGAGTAATATGCTTTTCAATAAAGTATGATTTAATATATGTGTGTGTGTGTGTGTGTGTGTATACATACATATAAAAGATTAATTTTCTAAATGGTATAATTTAATTTTTCATTATTGAATTGATAAAAGGTGGGTTTTTTTTCTAATTTATATTATAGATATATATATATATATATATATATAATATATATATATATATAAATATATATACTATATTTGGTGAAATTTGATTTCGTATTTCTAAATTGAATTTTTCCCTGTAAATTTGGAATAATATTCCCTCATATTATAATTATAAATATAATAATTAAATTATTGTATACAGTGCTCAGGGTGCACCACAACTTGTCAGAAAGTGCGTATAAATCATCTGCAGTAATGTACAAATTCTGAAAAGCGAACAGTGTCTAGTCAGATACATGCTTGGTGTGTATGGAGGAGAGAAAATCAGGTGTAATGTTGGCGAATCTCAGGAAGCATGGATTTTGAAGGATGCAGTGTTCCGACAACTAACAACTGATGCTGGCAGTTTGTTCCATGCCTCAGCAACTCTCAGCATTATATATTTATATATATTATATTTTGTATATATATATATTATATATTTATATATATATATAGATATTATATATATATATATTATATATATATATATATTTATATATATATTATATGTTATATATTATATATATATTATATTTTATATATTATATATATATTATATTTTATATATTATATATATATTATATTTTATATATATATTATGTTTTATATATATATTATGTTTTATATATATATATATATATATAGCAGTATCGCCTGGCATTGCTCGGGTTTGTAAGGGAAATAACTATATAAGCATTTTTAGAGAGTTACTTCCCTTATATAACCCGAGCAAAAATCATTAAAAATGCGGAAAAATGATGGTAAATTTTTTTTATATCGTAGACTCATTGTAGACGCGCGCTAATACCCAGAAGGGCTCGATATGAATGATGAGTATAAGATACCCACTTTTGGTTAAACTGCACTGCAAAATGTGGGAATAGTTAGGAATCTAAATCGGAGGCGACAGAGTCTCACACACACAACTTCAATTTTATATATAAAGATACATATACACAAGAGGTTTTGGTATCCAGAAGATCCAAAAGGCAGGTAAGGCTTTGTAAGTGCTACGGAAGGACTGTTAGACTCACGGTTCAATAATAGTATGAGTGAAGAGTCTAACGTGGGTCATGTGTGAGCGTGTATTTGTTAAATAAAATGAGACAACAAAACCAAGGCCAGTGTAAATTGTAACTACTCCCACATTTTGCAGTGTAGTTTAACCAAAAGCGGGTATCTTATAGTCGTCATTCATATCGAGCCCTTCTGGGTATTAGCGTGCATCTACGATGAGGCTACGATTTTAAAAAAATTTACCATTTTTCCGCATTTTTAATCCATTTTTCGCTCGAGTTATATAAGGGAAGTAACTCTCTAAAAATGCTTATATAGTTACTTCCCTTACAAACCCGAGCAACGCCGGGTGATACTGCTAGTTATAAATATAAATATGTGTGTGTATGTATAATGTATTTAGAGCCCCATGGTCCTAGCTTAAATCCTCATCATACAGTCCTTAAATCCTTAAAAATATTTTAGCCCGAAGGCCACGGCCATGCTGGGGCACCACCGTCCTACGTAAGTTCCTTTCACTTTTCCTCAAGTGCCATAAATTTTTCCTTAGTTCTCTTTGTAATTTTCCTTCTTCTCTTCTTTCTTTCTTTCATTTTCTTGTCTTTTACAATTTCTCTTATTTTTACCTGCCTTTTTCTGTTCTTGTTTTGTTCCTCTTGTTGTTGTTGTTGTTGTTGTTGTTGACGTTGTTTACTTTATGAATTTGTTAATTAAATTGTTAATTTTATGCAGCAAATGATTCTCTGTTGATGTCGTTATTGTTGAAAGCCCCAAACAAAAAAAAAAAGAACAAAAATGAAAAAAAGCAACAAACTATCATCACCATCCATCATCATTTAACGTCCGTTGTCCATGCTGGCATGGGTTGGGCAATTTGAGCAGGGCTAGTAAGCTGAGGGGCTGCACCAGACCCCAGTCTGATTCGACATGGTTTCGACAGCTGGATGCCCTTAACAGAGTGTAATGGGTTCTTTGACGTGCCACTGGCGCGGGCACCAGTCGCGTGACACCAGTATCTACCACTGCTACAGTTGCGCTTGGCTTGATGGCTCTTCTGCTCAAGCACAGCTTATTCCCGAAGATTAAATATTAATTAAATATTAATTAAATAAATATTGAGATGCAATATTGAGGCGCAGGAGTGGCCTGTGTGGTAAGTAGCTTGCTTACCAACCGCATGGTTCCGGGTTCAGTCCCACTGCGTGGCATCTTGGGCAAGTGTCTTCTGCTATAGCCCCGGGCCGACCAATGTTTCCTTCATGAGCCATGCCAGGGCCAGTTTCCCAGTTTCAATGATGTATAAATGCTCCACCTGGACGGGACGCTGATCCGTCGCAGGATTCACTTATTTCTGCCAGCTGAGTGGACTGGAGCAAGATGAAACGAAGACCTCAATGTGGTCACTCTATATGCTAGAAATAATAGCCTAAATTTCCTTCAATCCACACCTTTTCAACCTCTTCTAATGTCCATCTGCCTAAATGTAGAAGTGTTCTTAGCCCTTTCGATACCAACCTGGCTGAAACCTCCTCTAGCTCAGTAGAACAAATGTCTTGTTTTCAAAAGTCCTGAATTAAAATCTTCCACCAAACCTTAGTCACAATTTATGTTCCTGACACTAGCTGAATAAATAACTAAGTTATTTTACTAAATTCTTTGTTATATTTAAAATTAATTGAAAGAAACACAGAGCATCTCAACAGAAATATGGGAACAAAAGGGTTGAGAAGAAAAATAATCAGCAGAAGAAATGAGGGAAGGAGATCTCACTGTGGTCCCTCTATATGCTAGAAATAATAGCCTAAATTTCCTTCAAGCCACACTCTTCCAACTGCTTCTAATCTCCATCTGCCCAAATGTGGAGATGTGTACCCTTTTGATACCAACCCAGCTGAAACCACCTCTGGCTCTGTAATACAAATGTCTTGTTTTCAAAAGTTCTGAATAAAAATCTTCCACCAAACCTTAGTCACAATTTATGTCCCTAACTCTAGCTTAATGATAACGAACTTATTTTACTAAATTCTTTGTTATATTTAAAATTAATTGAAAGAAACACAAAGCATCTCCCTAATAAATAGGGTACTGAAAGGGTTAGGATAAAAGGGATTCCAGTCTTGATGATCTTGTCTTTTCATATGTCTGGAACCACAAAATCATGTGTATCCTTCATTTCATAAGATGACAGAGTGTGAATTGAGAGAAATTTGGCTGCTATTTTCTTACAAGTCTAGCTACCATATGGAGGTGTCTCTCTGTTGGCTCATATTTAAGACATGATATGATTTGAGGGAGATTTGGTTGTTATTTCTGCCATGTCTAGCTACTATTTAGAGGCTTTCCCCTCAGCGTCTCATACATTAGCCAGAAGAGTTGATTTCATAGGCTCATATATACATACATACACACGACTGTAGGGGGTGGTGATTTGAAGGAGATGTGGCCGCTATTTCTACTGGGTCTAGCCACCATATATCAGTGGTTTTCAACCAGGGTTCTGCGGAACCTTAGGGTTCCGCCAGTATAGTCCAGGGGTTCCGCAAGAAGTTACAAAACTGCTAAAATCGGCAGTAATTTTTAAGTTTCCTGTGCAGATATGTGTGCATAAGACTATTAAATTATTGCACAGGGGTTCCTCGAGCCAGTGGAATGTTTCCTTGGGGTTCCGCTCCAGCAAAAAGTTTGAAAAGCACTGATATATATATATTGTATAGTGTTTTAAATATACACATATTTATATATATATATATATATATAATATATATAAATATACACATATTTATATATATATAATATATATATAATATATATAAATAAAATGTGCAATATATGGCTTCATCGAATCCTGTAGAGACTTCTTTTGTCATATATATATATATATATCAGTGGTTTTCAACCAGGGTTCTGCCAGTACAATCCAGGGGTTCTGCAAGAAGTTACAAAACTGCTAAAATTGGCAGTAATTTTTAAATCTCCTGTGCAGATATGTGTACATAAGATTATTAAATTATTGCACAGGGGTTCTTCAAGCCAGTGGAATGTTTCCTTGGGGTTCCGCTCCAGCAAAAAGGTTGAAAAGCGCTGATATAGAGTCTCCGCTGATTAGCTCATATAAGACAGTAAAGTTTGATTTGAGGGAAATTTGGTTACAATTTCTACCATGTCTAGCTACTCTGTAGAGGTTTCTCTGCTTATTTCATTAATAAATAAACGAGGTGTGGTGCTGGAGTTAATCTTTGTCCCCTCTTAATTCTCATCTGTCTTCTGTTTTCCGTGTCGCAATGCCAGACTGTCCACGGGAACCATCTCTGGTGCTCATCGTGAAATGGGGAGGAGAGCTGACCCCTGCTGGCAAAATACAGGCTGAGGAGCTCGGAAAGGCCTTCAGGACACTCTATCCTGGTGGACAAGGTAATACTGATTTTTGGCTTATATGTTTTCTAGTATGTGTGTGTGTGTTTGTGTGTGTGTTTGTGTGTGTGTGTGTTTGTGTGTATGTTTGTGTGTGTCTGTATGTATGTGTGTGTATGTGTGAGTCTGTGTCAGTCTTCATGTCTTTGTATGATTCTGTGTGTGTGTGTGCGTGTGTGTTAATGTCTATATGTGTGTGTCTCTACCTATGTGCCTAAATTTGCTTTTTTTTTATTTGTGTGCATATTTGGGCCACACCTGGCCAGATGAAATGCTAAAAGGTTTATCTGTTTTTTACTCTTTTATTTGCTTCAGGAGAATTTGGTGCCCCTGGTCTCGGGTTCCTGCGACTCCACAGTACATTTCGTCATGATCTCAAGATGTATGCCTCCGATGAGGGTCGAGTTCAAATGACAGCAGCTGCTTTTGCTAAGGTATGTAGCATCTCTCTCATCTTAACCCTTAAAAAACAACAGGGCTGATCTATTGGTCGAAAAGTCAAATGGTTCATAAAGACTCAGCACCCACTACACTCTCGGAGTGGTTGGCGTTAGGAAGGGCATCCAGCTGTAGAAACAGTGCCAGATCAGACTGGAGCCTGGTGCAGCCTTCTGGCTTCCCAGACCCTGGTCAAACCGTCCAACCTGTGCTAGCATGGAAAAAATATGCATATATATATAAAGCACCCACTACAATCTCGGAGTGGTTGGCGTTAGGAAGGGCATCCAGCTGTAGAAACACTGCCAGATCAGACTGGGCCTGGTGCAGCCTCCTGGCTTCCAAGACCCCAGTTGAACCGTCCAACCCATGCCAGCATGGAAAGCGGACGTTAAACGATGATGATGATGATGATGAATATATGTAGTTTTACATATATTAAGTAATTTACTTTATTTTTTATAATAAGTGCATGCCCTCTATAGGGCTTGTGAAAAGGGGCTCTGTCTTCTTGGCACTGAAACTCCAAATGAAGCCCCATTGCCAAAGGGTAAAAGATATTTTTAACCTTAACCCTTTAGTGTTCAGATTATTCTGCCAAAATTAATCCTTTTTTATCCACATTGTTTTGAACTAATCATGCATTATCTTGTAGCTATGAGATTCTGATAAGGTCGCTGTTAATTTTTAAAACGATATTGTAGGGTTGGTGTGAGAGACCACATCTGGCCAGTTTGAACATAAAACAGATAGAATATTTTTGGCCGGATAGGCGCAGGAGTGGCTGTGTGGTAAGTAGCTTGCTAACCAACCACATGGTTCCGGGTTCAGTCCCACTGCATGGCATCTTGGGCAAGTGTCTTCTGCTATAGCCCCGGGCCGACCAATGCCTTGTGAGTGGATTTGGTAGACGGAAACTGAAAAGAAGCCTGTCGTATATATGTATATATATATGTACGTGTGTGTGTGTGTTTGTGTTTCTGTGTTTGTCCCCCTAGCATTGCTTGACAACCGATGCTGGTGTGTTTAAGTCCCCGTCACTTAGCGGTTCGGCAAAAAGAGACCGATAGAATAAGTACTGGGCTTACAAAAAGAATAAGTCCCGGGGTCGAGTTGCTCGACTAAAGGCGGTGCTCCAGCATGGCCGCAGTCAAATGACTGAAACAAGTAAAAAGAGTAAAGAGTATATGGCCGGTTTAAATGCTAAAGGGTTAAGTGGTTGTGGATGTGACCGTGAGATGATGTGCGAAAATGTGGTGTGTTGTTTTAGATATGGTAGTGTGGTATTTTTTTTTTTTTTCTTTTTTACTTGTTTCAGTCATTTGACTGCGGCCATGCTGGAGCACCACCTTTAATCGAGCAACTCGACCCCGGGACTTATTCTTTTTGTAAGCCCAGTACTTATTCTATCGGTCTCTTTTTTGCCGAACCGCTAAGTGACGGGGACGTAAACACACCAGCATCGGTTGTCAAGTGATGCTAGGGGGACAAACACACACACACACAGACATACACATATATATATATACATATATACGACAGGCTTCTTTCGGTTTCCGTCTACCACATCCACTCACAAGGCTTTGGTCGGCCCGGGGCTATAGCAGAAGACACTTGCCCAAGATGCCACGCAGTGGGACTGAACCCGGAACCATGTGGTTGGTTAGCAAGCTACTTACCACACAGCCACTCCTGCACCTATGGTGCTCTTAAGTTTTATTTTTTGCACTCAGTAGACCGTGGCCATGCTGAGGCACAGCCTGAAGTATTTTAGTCAAATGAATTGAATAAGTGAAATCAAATAAAGCCTGGCACTTATTCTATCAGTTTCTTTTGTTGAACTGCAAAGTTATAGGGATCATAAATATACCAACACTGGTTGTAGGGTCAGACACTAACACAAAGACACATGCATACATGCACACACACACACACACACACAATGGGCTTCTACCAAATCCACTCAGAAGGTTTTAGTCAGCCCAGGGCTATAGTAGAAGACACCTGCCCAAGGTGCCATGCAGTGGTACTGAACCCAGTGCTATGTGGTTGGGAAGCAGACGTTTTACCACACAGCTATGTCTCTGCCTGTCATCATCATCATCTTTTAACCATTGTCTTCCTTGCTGTCATGAGGTGGACAATTTAACAGGGTCTGTAGGCGGCGAGCTGGCAGAACCGTTAGCACGCCGGGCGAAATGCGTAGCCGTATTTTGTCTGCCGTTGTGTTCCGAGTTCAAATTCCGCCGAGGTCGACTTTGCCTTTCATCCTTTCGGGGTCAATAAACTAAGTACCAGTTACGCACTGGGGTCGACATAATCGACTTAATCCGTTTGTCTGTCCTTGTTTGTCCCCTCTTAGTTTAGCCCCTTGTGGGTAGTAAAGAGTGAGGATCTGATGAGCTGGGGGACTGTATTGTATTTCAGTGTCCCCCTTGCCATGCTTTCCATGGCTGGATGCCCTTCCTAATGCCAACCACTTTATAGAGTACTCTAGGTTCTTTGTTCTTTCATTGTGTCGCCATTGAATGGGAGTTTAGTAGGGAAGGAGGATAAAGTATGACAGTAGGAACCAAAGTAGGTTTCTTATTCTAGAAAAGATGCAGGGCTACTTACATTAACCCCTTTGGTCATGGATGAAAAAGTAAAACTATTTTCTTATTTTTATTTTTTTATTTATAGGTACAGCCTCACCTGGCCCCCGTGCCGGTGACATGTAAAAGCACCATCCGTTCGTGGCCGTTTGCCAGCTCTGTCTGGCCCCCGTGTCGGTGGCACGTAAAAGCACCATCCGTTCGTGCCCGTTGCCAGCCTCGCCTGGCCCCGTGCCGGTGACACGTAAAAGCACCATCCGTTCGTGGCGTTTTGCCAGCTCTGTCTGGCCACCTGTGCGGGTGGCACGTAAAAGCACCCACTACACTCACGGAGTGGTTGGCGTTAGGAAGGGCATCCAGCTGTAGAAACACTGCCAAATCAGACAAGAGCCTGGTGCAGCCTTCTGGCTTCCCAGATCCCCGGTCAAACCGTCCAACCCATGCTAGCATGGAAAGCGGATGCTAAATGATGATGATGATGATGTACAGGCATGGCTGTGTGGTAAGAAACTTGTTTCCCAACCACACAGTTCTGGGTTTAGTCTCATATCTCCTCATTTCTTTTACTATGGCCATGCTGGGGCATCACCTCGAACAATTTATTCTAGTTGAATGGATCGACCCCAGCACTTATTTTTTTTTTGTTATGCCTGGTACTTATTCTATCGACTTCTTTTGCCGAACTGCTAAGTTACGGGAACACAAACACACCAACACCAGTTGTCAAGCGGCAGTGGGGAAACACACACACACGCATGACAGCCTTCAACCTTTTCTATCCCAAAGACTTTTGAGTTTTTCAACCTGGTTTATGTACTCCAAGGTCTACTGTTCCACCATTCGAAAATTCACGAATATTTATTTTGTATTTTTTTTTTTTTTCCCTAATGCTCTCTTCTGAATAATGTTTTCAGGGTTTGCTGGCTCTGGAAGGCAAACTGACCCCTATTCTTGTCCAGATGGTAAAAAGTGCCAACACCAATGGCCTGCTGGACAGCGAGGGAGAGATGTCCAAACACCAACAGATGTATGTATAGAGACAAAAGTTAAAAAACAATTATCTTTTTCTTCTTAAATTATCTTTTTA
>NW_021826946.1:0-11830 GCF_006345805.1 Octopus sinensis | reverse complement strand
GGTAAGTTTTACAGTTTTTACAGTTCTAGTAATAGATTGCATCTGTAGTATGTATGCATGCAAGCATGTATGTATGTATGTATGTATGTATGTATGTATGTATGTATGTATGTATGTATGTATGCATGTATGTATGTATGCATGCATGTATGTATGTATGTTTGTATGTACAGAGAGCGACAGCAGTCCAGATGCACAAGACAAGCTACAAATAGGCTTACCATAACATTTGAATAGTCGTCGACTGAAGTCAAAAGTAATTCCGACGCATTCAAACTCACTTTAGCAATGAAACAGCATACGAAATTTTTTTCTTTTTTTTTTTTCATATTGTTACAAGTTTGCTTTTGACATTTCTAATATTATAAAGAGTATTTTGTTATGCGTATATTTTTACAGTATGTTCTATTTTATAGATTTCGGATATCAGTATGAAGGGAAAATGACGGGTAGTAAGAGTTATCACATTCCTTGTTCGGTATATCAACTTCAATTGCCCAATGGGCTCTGAATTGCTGGCAGTAAGAACAACAATACCAGTAGACTATCCTGATATTCCTGAGCCGTAGCAGTCAACGTGTGTCTGGGAAGAAGGGATTTAATGAACACAATGGGAAGAGAGGTGAATTTTGTAACAAGGAGGTAAGAGTGAAGCGAGTGGCATAGAGAAAGGGGAGATCAGAAGTATATTAAGGAGCTCAATAAATCTCAACTACTTTCGGCCGTTACATGGTTTATTTAAATAAGTGAACGTTTGAATCATCTGTCTATAGTACTTTCAACACGTAGACTGCGAACTGCTCCCATAAAAATCATCATCATCATCGCCGTCTTTATCATTATCCACTTCGTCGTCGTCGTCTTCGTCATCATCATCATCATCATCATTGTCATCATCATCATTATCATCGTCGTCGTCGTCGTCGTCGTCATCATCATCATCATCATCATCAGCATCATCGTCATCATCAGTCATCAACGTTGCTACGTTGTCAATAACTATTAATGTTATTATCGTCACTTACATAATAATCGGGGTACATGCCAAAGGAAGAGTTCTATACGTGGGTGTATTTGTACAGCAAGACTTAAAAAATGTAAACTTTTGTATGTATTTGTGTGTGTTGCGTGTGCGTATTTGTGTGCTTGTGTGCTGGGTGTGTGTTTGTGTGGGGTGTGTGTGGGTTGTGTGGGGTGTGTGGGGTGTGTGTGGCATGCGTGTGTCTATGTGTGTGTATGCATATATGTACGTATATATGTATATATATATATATATATATATATATATTATATATGTACATATATATATATATATACATATAGATATATATATATATTATCTATATATACATATATAATATATATATATATATATATATATATGTATATATATATACATATACACATATGCATGCATACATATATGTATATATTTACATATATACCCATATATATATGAATATATATATGTATATATAAATGTACACACACACACATATATATGTATATGTGTATACATTTGAGCGTATTGTGTGTGCGTGCGTAAGTATGTGTGCGTTGTATGTATGCATTTATGTATGTTTGTGGTGTAAACCGCTATAAAACACACCTTGCTGACACACAGTTACAAAATCCTTCATTCTTTTCCTTCACTGATTGCCCCCCCCCTACTTTTTTTCTATACATCTACTTCACTGCCTTATGCCTCTCACCCTTTCACTCACAACTCTTCTGTTGTTTGACTCTCTTTTCAATAACTTAATCATCCCTTTCCCAATACCACCACCACCACCACCACCATGCACGCCATATTATTCTCCCCCATCCTCCCGCCACCGACACTAAACACATTTGCGAACAACTGAAGCGTTTTATGAAGGGTCCTGCCCGAAATGATGATACCCTCCTACACACAAGTTACAGAAAAACTGGCACTCCCCCCCCTTTACCCCCGCCATAGATATACCGTCTCCAACAAACCAACAAACCAGCTGATCAGCTACTGCTGATTTATGTTAGAGTACACCAAATACATAATTATCCCACTTACAAATAAAGCTAACTTGAAATGCAAATAATTGTCGAAAAATAATGGCTTCAAATTTTGACACAAGATCAGTATTTCTGGGTACAGGCTAAATCGATTACATCGACCCCGGTGATCAACTGATACTTATATTATCGACCCCGAAAGGATGACAGACAAAATGGGCCTCGGTAGAATTTAAACTCAGAACGTTAAAATGAATGAAACTGCCTTTAAGCGTTTTATTCGGTGTGTTAAAGATTCTGCCAATTCGCTGCATTATAATTATCTAAAATAACTCTTTCTACTGCAAGTACAAGGCATGAAATCTGGGGTGGGGATCTGGGGTAAGTACAAGGCCTGAAATCTGGGTGTTTACATCGACCCCAGTACTGAACTGGTACTTATATTATCCTTTTCAACTATAGGCACTAGGCTCGAAATTTGGGGGGAGAGGGCCAGTCGATTACATCGACCCCCAGTACGCAACTGGTACTTGATTTATCGACCCCGAAAGGATGAAAGGCAAAGTCAACCACGGCGGAATTTGAACTCAGAACGTTGCCGCTAAGCATTTTTCCCGGTCTGCTAAAGATTCTGCCAGCTCGCTGTCTCATAATTATCAAAAATAATTCTTTTTAAAGTGATGGTATGTTGTCAACTTAATGTGACAGTCCCATGAAAGGGAAGAATGCTACTGCTATTTAACCCTAGGAAACACCGTTTCCTGTTGGCCTTGACACATTTCCTGTGAGTGGAGGTGCTTATCTCCCCTTTGAAAACATAAGGACACAGGAAATATGTCAAGGTCAACAGGAAACGGTGCTTCCTAGGGCTAAATAGCAGTAGCATTCTTCCCTTTCATGGGACTGTCACATTAAGTTGACAACATACCATCACTTTATCGTGCTGCTGTAGAATAAATCTCTCTGAGAGATTTAGAAATGTATTATTTCTAATTCTTTTTACTATAGGTATCAGACCTGAAATTTTGGGTGGTGGTGAGAGGGGGGAGTTGATTACATTGATCCCCAGCACTCAACTGGTGCTTATATTATCGACCCCGAAATGATGAAAAGCAAAGTCGGCCTCGGTGGAATTTGAGCTTAGAACATTAAAACAGATGATTTTGCCCGGCCTGCTAAAAATTCTGCCAGCTCGCTCACTGCTTTATAATTGTCTCTAATAATAACAATTCTTGCAAATTTTGGTACAGGGCCAGAAGTTTTTGGTGGTCGTGGATAGTGGACCCCAGTACTTGAATGGTACTTGATTTTGTCGAAGCGAAAGATTATCGGAATATGAACTCAATTTGAACCCGAAGAAATGCTACCAAGCGATTTGTTCGCCGCGCTAACGATTCTGCCATCTTGCCGCTGTGGAAGAGCGTAGGATGTTTTGTGTGGTATGGTGATGTGTGGTGTGGTGGTGTTGGGATGTGGGGGAGGCTAGAATGGGGAAAACAAGGGTGGGGTATGGGTTAAGCTGAGGGTGGGGGGTAAAGGTGGGGTATGTGGGAGTGAGTTTAAGGGATGAGATGGCTAGGGAAGTTAGGTTGCATTGTGTAGGGGTGGCGTTATAAGAGAAGATATATAAACGTTAAAGATTTTTTCACTTCCCGAGCTTTAAACTAATACATCTGTTTGTTGTCTACACCACCTGATCTCGTCTTTTGTCTTTTTTTGTGAATTCTCCCTATATATATATATATATATATATATATATATATATATATGGTGGTTGCCTACTTCTTATGCAGATTCTGATCACCTCCTGTACCTACAACTTAGCACCATCATGGGATCTGATGTGGCTTTTTAAACCAGACAATGTTCTGAAAAGACACTCATAGATTGCACCACCGATTTGGACCATCAAGAGCTGCAGATAAGTTCTGCTCTTTGTGGATCTTAAAATGTCTCTTGAGGCCTCCGTTGGATTTGCATACCTTCTGGCATACATTGCATTCAAAGACATATAGGCAGAATAGTTGGTGGAGGTTTGTTTTCCATTCGTCGGCAGATGAGATTTGAGTCCAGCAAAAGAAAGGCATGGTCTGTCACAGACTCTGCATACAAAAAGGTCATTGTCATTCACCTTCGCCATCCTTATATTCTTCCTTAGATTTCTTTTGAGTCTTGCGTTGTCCTAGCCTCTTCAGATAATTTCACTCCACTTCACACCTTTGTTCGTCATCCAACTCGATCCGAAGCAAGGTTTTCATTATCTTCTGGAACCATTAATACACAATTTCACCAGGGACCATTATTGCTTATTGCTGAAGGAATAATCAAGCTGAATGAATAAAGTGTTTTTAGGAAGTATTGATGTTACTAAAAATAGTTTTAGTATCAATAACCTATGGTTCACCTGCACTAAGTGTGGTAGTTGAAGAAAGATATACTCTTAAAAAGACTATATATATATATGTGTGTGTGTGTGTGTGCGTGTGAGTGTGTTTGTGTGTGTGTATGTGTGTGCACGCGCACACACACACATATATACATATATATGTATGCATACCTACACGCACATACACATACATACACACAGACAGACAGGACAGATTCGATTCGATTAGATTAGATTAACTTAGACATGGTTCCGGATTTAGTTCCACTACGTAGCACTTTGAACAAGTGTCTTCTACTATAGAGTTGGGCCGACTAAAGCCTAGTGACTGAATTTGGTAGACAGAAACTGAGAGAAACCCATCGTATATGTATATATATATATACAGAGAGAGAGAGGAGAGAGAGGATGGATATACGAGGGTATTCTTTCAGTTTCCATCTACCAATCCACTCGCCATATGTATATGTATATATATATATAATATATATATATATATACATATATATATACATAATATATATATACATATATATATATATATATATATATATACATATATATACATATATATACATATATATATATATATATATATATATATATATATATATATATATATATATATGATGTATGTATTATATGTATGTATATATATATATGATATATATATATATATATGTAAATATATGTGTGTGTGCCATTGTGTGTATGTCTGTCCCACCACCACCACCACCATCGATTGACAACTGATGTTGATGTGATTATGTCCCCGTAACGTTGTGGGTCGGCAAAGGAAATCGATAAAATCAGTATTAGGTTCAGAAAAGAATAAGTTGTGGGGTTGAATTTTTTCGATTAAAATGCGGTGCTCCAGCATGGCCGCAGTCAAATGAATGAAACAAGTAAAAGAATAAAATGTAAAAGAAAACAAGTAACTTTGCAAGATATATACAATTAATCATAGGCAATATCGGATATTAAATGAATAACCCTAGAACTTTGTTCGCAAGTGGTTTGATTTTGGATAGTTTGTATGATTGCCATAATCAAAATTATGGCTGTGTGGTAAGTAGCTTGCTTACCAACTACATGGTTCCGGGTTCAGTCCCACTGCGTGGCACCTTGGCGAAGTGTCTT
The DNA here is from genome assembly GCF_006345805.1 of Octopus sinensis. Taxonomy (NCBI): domain Eukaryota; kingdom Metazoa; phylum Mollusca; class Cephalopoda; order Octopoda; family Octopodidae; genus Octopus; species Octopus sinensis. Next base: position 6,312 of record NW_021826946.1, on the reverse strand, counting down.
CTACTATAGCCTCAGGCCGACCACTGCCTTGTAAGTGGATTTGGTAGACGGAAACTGAAAGAAGCCCGTCATATATATGTGTGTGTATATATGTATGTATGTGAGTGTATATGTTTGTGCATCTGTGTTTGTCCCCCCAACATCGCTTGACAACCAATACTGGTGTGTTTACTTCGCCGTAACTTAGCAGTTCGGCAAAAGAGACCGATAGAATAAGTACTAGGCTTACAAAGAATAAGTTCTGGGGTCGATTTGCTCGACTAAAGGCGGTGCTCCAGCATGGCCACAGTCAAATGGCTGAAATAAGTAAAAGATTAAAAGAGTAAAAGAGAGTAAAGAGAGATGGTTTGATTTTGGATGGTTTGTAAGATTGCCATGGAGAGTAAAGCTACGTGAAGAATCAAAATGAGAGATAAATGTATAAAATGAGAAGGATGGTGAAGGGAAATAAATTAGTGAAAGAAGGTGGGTAAAATGGGAAAGATAGAATGAAAGGGCATAGCAGAGTATGGTCAACGAAAAGAAGAAACTAGGGTACAGAAGGAAATGATTGTGAATCACCGATTATTTAAAGTGGAAGAAGTTTAGGAGAACGGGTAACAGAAGGAGAAAGATTACAATAAAAAAAGGAAGGGCAGAAGAAGTAAAAGAAAACGGAAACGATGACGAAGAAAGGAGAGGAGAACAGGAAAACATATAAGACAAAGAAGGAAAGTAAAACTAAATAAAGGGAAAGGAAGAGGAAAATTATGGCAATTTAATACAACGAGTAAAAAATAACCATTAAGGAAAAAAAGTTTGCATTCGAAGAAATCTATGACAAATTTGATTACAGTAAACCCTGAAGGAAAACCACTACGCAATTGAAACAGCAGTAAATCAAAACACACTTCTATGTTTCATACTTAATATATAAACACCGTTGACAGGCAAAATACCGTCGTGTTCACCTAAGGTAGAGTCTCTTATAGATGTGTGATGTTAAAAATGATGTATATATATATATAATATATCTATATATATATATATATATATATATAAACTAAAAAATAAGGGTTGTCTGAGAGACACCACATGCCGAAATAGCAGTCAAAACCCTGACTCTAAAAAACCACGTTAAATGTTCATATCGTACCATGAGATAAGACAGAGGGACAAATAGACTACTAGCAAAAAAATTTATTGAATATCAAGATCCAGGATTTCTAGCTTTGCTTTGAATAAGTTTTCGGTTGAATATATCAAAGTACATAAATACAGATATATATATATATATGCAGAACAAACGTTTATACTTACATATACGAACGTCCATACATACATATATATGCACGTGTGTACAAGGCCAGTGAAATTGCCCGCCATACACCTCATAAGCACGATATATTCACTATATTATATATATTATATATATATATATAATATATTATATATAAACCACTTAGAGAAGAGAAGAACGAAACGAAACCAAACTAATCGAATCGAATATATAAATATAATATATATATAACAAATTATAATAAAAAAAAAATGCATATATACATACATATATATACGTACCTACATCTACATGTATATATACATGCATATATGGGTACAGGACACCAAAAAAAAAAACGTATTTCAGATAAAAATAGGTCAAGTCTCTCCTTGGCGACCGCTACATTTACACCCTGTAAATACTTAACGTTGTTTTGGAAGAATGTTGAATAGTCGTGGACCCTTGAAAGGCAAGATGTTGTAGTGATGGGTCTTTATTCGGGATCGCTGGTACTATGCAGTGCTGTCCACTTCGGCGGCTGGTATAGCTTGGCGAGCTGGCAGAATCGTTAGCACGCTGAACAATGCTTAGCGACATTTCATACGTCTTTTATGTTTTGAGTTCAAATTCCGTTAAGATCGACTACGACTTTCATAATTTCTGAGACAATAAACTGAGTACCAGTTAAACACTGGAGTCTATGTGATAAACGTAGCCCAGCACCCCAAAATTCTGGCTCTGAGCCTGGGATAGAAAATATATATAATATATATATATAATATATATATATATATATTATATATATATATATATATATATATATATATATATTATATGTATATGTGTCGTATATATTATTATAATATGTATATTATATATATATGTATATGTATATATAATATATATATATATATATATATATGTATATGTATATATATATATAATATTATATATTATATATATATATATATATATATATGTATACGTATATACTATATATTATATATATACATATATATATATATATAGAGAGATAGATGATGATAGATAGATAGATGGTAAGGATATATATGTAAATATATATATATACGTTCGTCGCTTAAAGTTGAATGAGAAGGGAGTGCTCAAACAGGTTACAGAGTTATGGACTTTTTTTAATGGAAAAAGAAAAAGAGACCTTGTCTCGCGACTCGAGTTTCACGTAATTGTGATCTTTTACAAGGTGGCGAGCTGGCAGAAACGTTAGCACGTCGGGTGAAATGCTTAGCGGTATTCCGTCTGTCTTTACGTTCTGAGTTCAAATTCCGCCGAGGTCGACTTTGCCTTTCATCCTTTCGGGGTCGATAAATTAAGTACCAGTTGCGTACTGAGGTCAATCCAATCGACTGGCACCCTTTCCAAAAATTTGGAGCCTTGTGTCTAGAGTAGAAAAGAATTGTGATCTTTTACGTGGAGATCGCTACGGCATGAAACTTGAGTAGAAAAACCGAATTCCGATTTTCAATTGTAATAAAAAATTTCGTCAGTGAACAGGTCACAGTTTCAAAGTGACGAAAATATTTTCACACAAATTAAGTTTAAAAGTTGAAGTGAATCAAGGGGAGGGGGTGTTGATTGTTTTTTTTAAATGGCTTGTAAACACCTTCCACATTGCAATTGTATATATACATATAAATTCTTTTATACTTTTATCCTTCTACTTGATGCAGCCATGCAGGAGCACCGCCTTGAAAGGTTCTAGTCAAAGAAACCGAAGCCAGGACTTTATTTTTAACCTAGTACTTATAAATATATATAGATATATATATATATTATATATATATATGTAATGTCAACTTTAAGCGACGAATATACATATATATTATATATATATATATACACTCACAGACACACACACACACACACACACACTATATATATATATATATATATATATATATATATATATCTATATATATATATTATATATATATAATATATAATAAGAGCAGTCGACCTCGACTCGTTGGAATTTGCACTCAGAACGTCAAAATACACCTACGCATTTTGCACGGAACGCTAAAGATTCTGCCGGTTCGCCACCTTAGCAGCTCACATAATATTGCTAGAGAAACAAGAAATATCACTAGTAAAATTCTCAAAAAAACCATCCACATCTAATACTTCCTGTGTTGCAACAGATTTAGCCTGTAAAATTGCTCATGTAATAACTCATGATCTTCAATCTTTATAGTTTATTGTCAGAAAAAATTTACAAGTAATAAATCATTCTACAAATATTATATCTGATTAACAGAAAATAATTTGCAATTGTTTTAACCAGTATGTAAATTCTTATAGAAATCCGAAAGAGTATTTGGATACAGGTTTATCAAAATACGTATATCCCCGAAAGATGATTATATTAGTGACTGTGTAATTGTTTGGAGCATATTCCAATATGCCAAACCTTATAAAGAGGGAAACTACGGTTGTGACTTTTGCCTGTCAGAGAAAATTAATATATTGTTTTACCACGGTTCCATATTCAACATCCGTTCAATGATGATGTATTTTCATGTCGCAAATAAAAATGATTGTTAAAACGTTTTAAATAACCTAAAAGCTGAAAAGAACATATATTTGTTTAGTAAGGTTTACTCATTACACTATTACACTACGACGCGTTTTCCCAGCTCATCTGCTAAATCACACAGTGATGTCCTCTGCTCCTCAGTTACAGCTGTTTGCATATCACATCTTCTCTCCTCTATCTGTTTTCCGGGTATCAGTGGTGAACAGCTTTGTCAGTTTGATAAGTTTGAACCCGTGACGTAATGTCTTAGAACTGATTATAAAAGGCATTGAGTAGTACATTAAGAATTCTACCATAGAAAAATTTATGAATATTACTATACAAATTGTGTTAGAATTACTAATAAAAGACACCTTCCAGAACATCAATGAAGGCAGAATTTGATTCCATTACAGACAAAGAGAAATCATTATCAGTTTTCAGTATATCTTCAAACGAAGTGGAAAACAAAAGGAAGACAATTATATCATATGTATTGATAACAACTTTTGATTTCATAACATTAAGCGCTCAGTTCTAGAACAGTTATAATTTATTAACGTACTTATGAGAATTTAATATTGTGTAGCCAACTTGTACTAAACTAAACCTTTTCATTTTCGGTCCCATTTAGGATAACAAGAAAGGAGCTTTAATCACTAAAGAGTTAACCGATATTGAAATGCAATAACCCGATTATTGGATAGGAGAAACCTATTTCAAGTGGACAGTAAAAGGGGTTTATACTAATTGTTGGATCTCGTAATGAGTATAGGAAATGTTTAGAGCTTCAGTTTATGTTATATATTGTCTTTTGGTCCATTTTCTTTATACATTTCATTTTATATCCTGTATTTACTAAAGCAATAGAACACTTGCACAAAAATCGAAAACAAAATTCTTAATTAGACTACAAACTTTACAAGCCCCACCTACTTTTCTGCTATTTATATATTCTCTAGTTATATAAAAAAAATATAAGATATAAAATAAACCGTTTGCGTTAATTGACCGAAAGTAATACTGCTATATTTTCCAGCCTGCAGCAAGATGAAAGTTTCAAAGATTTGTTCAGTGTTACTTCACAGATAAAACGTCTAAATAGGCTTGTTGTGGGGCATCTAGTGCACACAGTGTGGTCACGGTGACTCCAACACTAGAGGGCGATGTCTACTAGCAAATTCATATATTCTCTAAATGCACTTTGCATTCATGTTCACATAATAGAATAATCTAAAATGAAAGTAAATGGAGCATAGAATATATTCGAACATAGACATCATTTACATGCACGCATACGTACGCATAAACATACACAATATATATATTTATAGGTATTTTTCTGTGAGCATATATTTGCTTGTGTACGTGAGAGCGTACTTGCATATGCGTGAGTATTTGTCTCACGGCGTGGTTACGTGTGTGAGCGTGCATTCTTTTATTCTTTTATTACTTTGAAGCCGAGGGTTGCGGCTGCACTGGAACATCGCTAGTGTAATTCGTGCTGCTTCGCCTTACGTTTCATGCCGCTGTTCTCTGTTGCGTTTCGTCGTACGACATTGGTTCGTTTGGAATTGTACATATTTGGTTATACAGGCTCTTCTGGAATACATCTAAATCCACATGTAGTTTTGTAATTTTCGTTGAACAAATATTAAAACGCTGTGTGCTTTTGAACCCTGGTTTGTTGCAATGTATAGTCATGATTTTCGATGAAAAGGATGGGACGGTGGATCTTTCGGGACTATGCAGTGGCTATTCATCGTCAAAAACTTACTTCGTTTCCTTTTTTATTATATTATTGATAAACCCACTGACTATTCGCGACACCAGTACCTGTTCTGGCACTATAATTCTATATATCGATAGCAGAGTTACCTCGCTGCCATCTATAGCGTCTGAGCGTTCACTGTTGACAAGGCCAGGAAAGGCCGATATCAGGTGATCTGGTAGGCTCTCGGAACCTGCCCCTCATGTGTTCCGAAGTCTATTATGGACCGTATAGTTAATATAATGCGCGTTTCTTAATTAGCCCGAGAGCTGATGATATACTCAGTTGGGTTCACTTAGTTGTATACATAACCTAAATATCCTTCTGCCAGTATCAATGTTGGTATTCGTATATAATTGTTATATGTGCATTCTATTGCTAACACAACCCGGTATCTTACCATTTAAGAGTTTTATTCACTTGAATCTTAATATATTGTTCAATATACAGAGTGGGGAAGCAAAACTTGGAATATTTTGGAAGCCTTATTTCTCATATATTCCTGAGAGTAAATACTAAAACATTGTTTTTTATTTCAGAGTGGAGGTAGATTGAGTTATTCTGAGCAGAAGTTCCAGTCATACGATTCTAACATGCCCCCATGAAGAGCCCAAGAGGACAACATTGCAAATTTGCTTCGTGCAGGGGGTTGCAATTAGACGTATTGCTCAGACTGTTGGAGCCTCTGTGAGCACTGTCTACAACGTTAGAACCGAATGCTGGATA
>NW_021826945.1:0-11632 GCF_006345805.1 Octopus sinensis | reverse complement strand
ATATGCATGATGATGATGTTGATGATGATGACGATGGTAGTGATGATGATGATGTTGAACACTAGAGAACAGAAATTACGAAAATTGGAGAGAGAAGAAATGAGTGAAATGTAAGAAAGTCGAAGAAGAGAGAAAGACTTTTGATTATCGATGGATTGGTAAGTCAAGTCCATCGTGGAGTAAAAGAGAACAATGCTCTGGTATAGACAAATAAAAAGAAGACCAAGAAACCAGGGATGAACAGGAAGTGGCAAGGAATGGAAAGGACTAGTTGGTATGTGGACGAGAGGTGGGGGAGGAGAAAGAGGTGTTGAAGCACAAGAGGCGGAGGTGGAATGGAACTGGAGAAAGGAGGAGGGGGGAGAAGGGGAGAAGGGGCGAGTAAAAAGCGGAGGAAGGGAAGGGGAGGAAGAGGAGAGGAAAGGATAGGAAGTGAAAGAGAAGTAGAGAGTAGTCGTAATAGTAGAGTAGTAGTAGTAGTAGTAGTAGTAGCAGCAGCAGCAGCAGCAGCAGCAGCAGCAGTATTAGCAGCAGCATTAGTAGTAGTAGTAGTCGCAGCAGCAGCGGCAGTAGTCGCAGCAGCAGCAGCAGCAGCAGCAGTAGTAGTAGTAGTAGTAGTAGTAGTAGTAGTAGTAGCAGCAGCAGCAGTATTAGTAGTAGTAGTAGTAGCAGCAGCAGTAGTAGTAGAAGTAGTAGAAGTAGTAGTAGTAGTAGTTAAGCAGGTGGTGGTGGTGGTGGTGGTGGTGGTGGTGGTGGTGGTGCTAGTAGTAGTAGTAGTAGTGATGATCGTCGTATGTGAAAAAACAGAATCCGGGTTAAAGTATAGGGGGTATATATATATAGATACTAGAGCAGACGAGGTGGAGTAAAAGAGTACTAGCAGCAGGATGCGGACGTAGAAGAGAAACGCCGGAGTACGAAGAGGACAAGTGGAGCAAAGGAAATGGAAAGGAAAATGTGGTGAGAAGGATAGAATAGAAATCTGGCAAATGAGATTCCAAACAGGTTAATGTATCAGAGGTCGAAATATTTCATATTTGTGATGAAATAACCAGGAAGGATATGAGAGAGAGAGAGAGAGCAAGAGTTATGAGTTGGGGGTAATGTAGACGTGGGATTCTCAGCTACTTTTTTATTTATGGACCCCTTTGATTACTGTTTTATTCTGGTGGACCTTGCAGACACATTCGATGTTTAAAAACTAGTTTTATAGAAACTTCTTTCAAAATTCCTGTTTTATTAGCTTGTACAGGTTGAACTATGTAAAATGTTAAACGAAGAAACCTATCTGTTTCTTGCAATATACACCAAATCATACATCTAAAACGGGGGTTCTCTTTGGTTATTATATTATTCTAGTGGACCCCCTTTCCAATCGATGTTTAAAAACTAGGTTTATAGAATTTTCTTTCCAAATTCTTATTGTTTTCCGCACATTAACTTGTGGTTGTTGAACTCCAGGGTTATTCAAATTCAATGAACTGATTTCATTACGCAATATTTTAATAACGAAAAGCAATAGCAAACTCCAGCTGAGTCACAAGTATTTACTCACAATCAACTTTTATTTTCTGTCTTATAAGTGTTCAATGTGGCCACCATCTGCAGCACGGTCAACATCAATGCGATAAGAGAATTTCTCCCAGACGCGTATCTGCATATCACAATCCACTGAGTTGATCGCTGTTGTTATACGATGTTTAAGGTAATCGAGGTAAGTGATTAGCCGTGGAACATAAACGCGATCTTTTACATATCCCTACAAGAAAAAATCGCACAGGATGAGGTCTGGGGATCTCGCAGGCAAAGCAGATACGCATCTGGGAGGAATTCTCTTATCGCATTGATGTTCCCCGTGCTGCAGATGGCGAACACATTGAACTCTTGTAAGACAAGAAATAAAAGTTGAGTGTGAGTAAATACTTGTGACTTAGCTGGAGTTCTCTATTGCTTTTCCTTATTAAAATATTTCGTAATGAAATCGGTTCATTCTTGTATGTAAACTGTTAGACAAAGAAACCGAGCTTTTCTTTGTAATACATACCAATACATACATCTGAAACAGAATTTTTTTCAGGAACCCTTAGAATATTGTTATGTGGGCCCCAAAAATATTTCACGGTGGACCCCATTTCCAGTCGATGTTTAAAAACTAGTTTTATAGAAACTTCTTTCAAAATTCCTATTTCATTTTTCACTCATCAAGCTGTGTAAGCTGAACTATGTAAAATGTTAGAGAAAGAAACTAAACTGTTTCTTGCAATAAATACCAATACATACATCTGAAGCAAAAAAATTTTTTCAGGGCCCTTAGAATATTATTGTGGATCCCCAATTTACTATTTAGTTGCGGGAACTCCATCTGGACTCCGGTTGAGGACCACTGATATATAAGATAATGGTAGCATTCCGTCGGTTACGACGACGACGAGGGTTCCAGTTGATCCGATCAACGGAACAGCCTGCTAGTGAAATTAACGTGCAAGTGGCTGAGCACTCCACAGACACGCGTACCTTTAATGTAGTTCTCGGGGAGATTCAGCGTGACACAGAGTGTGACAAGGCTGGCCCTTTGAAATACAGGTAATACAGAAGCAGGAAGAAAGAGTGAGAGAAAGTTGTGGTGAAAGAGTACAGCAGGGTTTGCCACCATCCCCTGCCGGAGCCTCGTGGAGCTTTAGATGTTTTCGCTCAATAAAGACTCCAACGCCCGTTCTGGGAATCGAAACCGCGATCCTACGACCGCGAGTCCGCTACCCTAACCACTGGGCCATTGCGACTCTACATATAAGATAAATAAGGTATGACAAGGCGGCGTACTGGAACCGTTATGGATTTTTATTTCGTCCAACATTTGTGGTGGAATACCCAGAGATATTGAACGGAAGAAGTACGGGCTTAGGATATCGTATTGAATATTGAACGAAGGTACGATGATAGACTTACGGCAATGCAACAGTTAAACATTCTATTTCGTTCGACAAAGTTCTGCGATATTTTCTCCATTCTTCTTATTTTTTCTTATTCTTTTTGTTTTTGCAATTCATCCGTCAAGAGGCTGTAATGGCTGTGTAGTAAGAAGCTACATGGTTCCGAGTTCAGTTTCACTGCGTGGCACCTTAGGCAAGTGTCTTCTACTATAGCCTCGGACCAGCCAAAGCTTTGTGACTTTGGTATTGAATTTGGCAGACGGAAACCGAAAGAACTCTGCTGTACATGTATCTGTGTGTATGTGTGTTTCACTGTGTCTGTGTTTGTCCCCCACCACCAGTTCCAATTACTGTGGGTGTACTTATGTCTCCGTAACTTAGCGGTTCGGCAAAAGTATACCGACAGAATACATACAAGGCTTAAAAAAAAAACAGGTGCTGGGATCAATTCATTCCACTAAACATTTTTCAAGGGGGTACCCCCGCCATAAAAGATAGTATTCCTTTTTTCCTATAGACACACGATGTCTTAAAATTTTTTTATGAGGCGGTGAGCGGTGGGTGGAGGGCGTGGGGTTTAATCGATTACATCGATCCCCTTGATGTACGGTGATGATGATTATAGCGATGACAGCGATAACGATGGTCGAAGACTAATCCACCACCACCACCACCACCACCACCACCACTACGATGGCGCTTATGGAGGCTGCGATGATACGATGATTACGATCATCACTTTATCATCATCCTCATCATCACCATCATCATCATCATCATCATCATCATCAACATCATTATCATCATCATCAATATCATCATCATCATCATCATCATCATCATCATCATCATCATCGTCATCAACATCATCATCATCGTCGTCGTCGTCATCATTATCATTGTGATTTATTCGGCGGGCAAATGTTAAAGACAGGAAGTCGATGCAAACACGAAATCATCTTGTCAATCTCAACCGCGCTTACTCTTTCTATCGCTTTCTCTCTCACACGCACAGTCTAGCTTTTCTCGTGCTTTACAGGCTCGTTGTTTGGCCAATAATGATTAAGAATGATGATGATGATGTCATCATCATCATCATCATAATCATCATCGTCATTGCCATCATCATCATCATCTTCGTCGTTATCATCATCGTGATCATCATCATCATCATCATAATCATCATCGTCATTGCCATCATCATCATCATCTTCGTCGTTGTCCTCATCATCATCATCATCTTCGTCGTTATCATCATCGTGATCATCATCATCATCATCATAATCATCATCGTCATTGCCATCATCATCATCATCTTCGTCGTTGTCCTCATCATCATCATCATCTTCGTCGTTATCATCATCGTGATCATCATCATCATCATCATAATCATCATCGTCATTGCCATCATCATCATCATCTTCGTCGTTGTCCTCATCATCATCATCATCTTCGTCGTTATCATCATCGTGATCATCATCATCATAATCATCATCGTCATTGTCATCATCATCATCATCATCTTCGTCGTTATCATCATCATCATCATCTTCGTCGTTATCATCATCGTGATCATCATCATCATGATCATCATCTTCATTGTCATCATCATCATCATCATCTTCGTCGTTATCATCATCGTGATCATCATCGTGGCATGATCACGATAGGGTGACGATCATCTGACAGTTCTAAGTCTTTATTGCTCAACTAACACCGTTTGTCATTCAACTTTCAGGATATCAGAAGACAATGTATGTAATTTGCAAGTGGAGCCATACACATATACACATACACATACACACACACGCACACACACACACACACACACACTTTAGACATATATGTATGGATGGATATGGTTATGTCTATAAATATATGTAAATACATACATATGTACATACATACATATATTAAAAGGAACTCAGTTTTGTAACAAATAAGTTATATCAAATATATTCAGCGTTTTCTAATAAATAGGACATTTGTTTCAGTTGTCCAGTTGTCCAGCAACATCAGATTTAATTCAATTAAAAAAACAAAAAAAGATAGATAGATAGATAGATAGATAGATAGATAGATAGATAGATAGATAGATTCAATTAAAAGGGATCGTAAAAGGAAAGAAAGAGGAAAGCAAAAAACAAAAAAAGATAGATAGATAGATAGATAGATATGTTTCTTTATTAGCCACACAGGGCTGCACACAGATAGAACAAATTACAAGGTAGAGCTTTTCTTTTGAAGGTTTAAAAAAAAAAAAAAAAAAAAAAAAGGAAGGGGGAGTTTCGATCAAAATGGATCGTAAAAGGAGAGAAAGAGGACAAAAAAAAGGGGGGGTTAAAAAAAAAAAGGGGGGGAGAGGAAAAAAAAATTGATCAATAGGGATCGTTATGAAATGTCAATATGAAGTGTAAAGGGGAGGACAGGTGAGGTTTACCCGTGGAAAGAAAAGCCTACGGAAAAGACCACGGTTACCTCGGTCAATGAAGTCACATTTATATTTCTTTTTTTTTTTTTTTTTTTTTTTTTGCAAATAAGCAACTCTCTGTTTTCGATTTCTTGGTTCATAGGACTATGCTCAAGGTGGCTTCGTCATTCATACGTGCCATTCTTGCTACATTCACCCATCTTTTTTAAAACATTCGCTAGACAAAACTTGCCTCTCTACTCTCACTTTCCTTTTCAAGTGGTACTTGAAGAAGTTGATGAGAGATTGACCAGAGAGGAAAGTGTTTGTCTCCAATCCTTTCAGACGCGTCCACCAGATACATTCTTTCGCCATAGCCACAAGGATGATGAAAATAGCTCTTCCTTCCCGTTTGAAGGAAGGAGGCGTGACAATATTGACGATAGACTCAGCTGATAAACCGACTCGTCCCACACGTGACAGCAGTTGTTCGACATAAGCCCACAGGTCGGAAATTGTTGGACACTGTACGAGTGCGTGCAGAACGGTTTCGTCGCTCTGACCGCATCTCGGGCAGGTCGGCCCCGTGTTTCTCGAGCCGTGTCTGTAGAGCTTATCCCGAACGGGTAGCGCTTCTCGGTAGCACTGCCAGGCCAGGGATCTCTGGAAGTTGTCCATGGGCCCTGGCCCGAAAGTCGTCCCGAACAGGCGGGTCAGGTACTCCTCGTCGACGTCCAGGTTCGCCCCGAGCTCGTCGTCGTACCTCCCCTCCACTAAACCCCTATAGAATGCTTTGGTTGTGTTGAAGTCACTTAAGGTCGACCCAGGACGGCAGAGTTGCTTGAGAGCAACGCGACACTCGCGAGATAGATAGATAGATAGATAGATAGATAGATAGATAGATAGATAGATAGATAGATAGATAGATAGATAGATAGATAGATAGATAGATAGATAGATAGATAGATACACACACGCACACATATATATATATATGTATATATATATATATATATATATATATATATATATATGCCAAAAGAAATCGATAGCACGAAAAAGCACAAAAGTTCTGGGGCAGGGCGATTCCATCGACTAAACCCGTCAACGTGGTGCCCCAGCATGGCCGCAGTCAAATAACTAAAACAAGTAAAAAAAATAAAAGAATGAATACATATCTGTATATATTAATATATGTATGCATTTATACGTAGGTCTTTATCCACCAGAATACAAATCTAATTCCTTTCTGCTCACATTTGTTTCTGCTTTATTATTTTTTTGTCATTCTATCTGTTTATTTAGTTATCGCGGTACCCCGACAATATATCTCATTCATCACCGCGATAACCACCTAAACCAACACCGCAAACACTACAAAACACAACCACCACCACCACTACCACCAACAACGACAACAACAACCAAAAACAACTAACATCACCTTTCACTGTTATCAGCCCTTATTAATTTCATCATCATCATCATCATCGTAATGATCGTAATCATCATCATCGTAATCGTCATCATCATCATCGTCGCCATTGTCGTCATCATCGTCGCCATTGTCGTCGTCATCATCGTCGTCGTCGTCGTCGTCGTCCTCCTCCTCCTCCTCCTCCTCCTCCTCCTCATCATCATCATCATCATCATCACCATCATCACCATTATCATCATTGCCATCATTGTAGTAGTAGTAGTAGTAGTAGTAGTAGTAGTAGTAGCAACAGCAGCAGCAGCAGTAGTAGAAGTAGTAGTAGCAGTTGTAGTAGAAGTAGTAGTAGAAGTAGTAGTGGTAGTAGTAGTAGTAGCAGCAGCAGCGGCAGCAGCAGCAGCGGCAGCAGCAATAGTAGTAGTAGTAGTAGTAGTAGTAGTAGTAGTAGTAGTAGTAGTACTAGCAGCAGCAGTAGTAGAAGTAGTAGTAGTAGTAACAGCAGCAGCCATCTTCTTCATAATCTTTTTCGTTGTCTTTTGTTTTTTTTTAGTTTTTTGCTGTTGCTGTTGTCTTTTGTTTGTTTGTTTTTTGTTTTTTTGCCCTTATCGTTCTTATTATATTATCGCCGTCACATCGTTCGTCGTATCCTACGTTTTGTTTTTTTTTTCTTTGTTTTTTTTCCCCCTTCGCCATTGTGTCTCGCGTCATTTGTATTTGAAGCGTGAGAATGGTTGCCAAACAAATGTTAAAAGAGAGATTAAGTAATATGGCGTTACAGATAATTCCGCCACTCTGACAAGATAATCTCACCCCCAATATGCAGGAAACCTGGCAACATCACTATCCTTTGCAGGGCAACAGGGCAATAAAACGACCAAAAGACAAGAACAATAACAATAGCAACAAGAGTTGCCTTACCGATAAATGCGCCTGTCACCACCACCGCCACCACCACTACTACTACTACTACTACTACTACTACAACCACTACTAGTACTACTACTATTGCTGCTGTTGCTACTACTACTACTACAACGACAACTACTACTAGTACTACTACTACTACTACTACTATTGCTGTTGTTGCTACTACTACTACTACTATACTACTACTACTACTGCCGCTGCTGCTGCTGCTGCTGCTACTACTACTACTACTACTGCTATTATTACTTCTGCTGCTGCTGCGACTACTATTACTAGTATTACTGCTGGTGCTGCTGCCACTACTACTATTACTACTACAACTACTACTATTACTTTTGATACTACTACTACTACTACTACTACTACTACTACTACTACTACTATTAATACAGTTACTACTGCTGCTGCCACTACTATTACTACAGCTACTACTGCTGCTACTAATACTACTACTACTACTACTACCACGACTACTATCAGTGCTGTGGCTGTTGCTACTGATACTACTGATTCTCCTACTGCTACTACTGCTGCTATTACCTGGGGTGCCCTTGATTGTTCCGGATATAAACAGGTTATGCCGGTTACCCACTCGAGAGCAGCCAACATATAGTTGAACATGGGAGAAGCACGGCTCTTCTAAATTAAGCCCTATGACCGTCAGTGCCTGACCCTGTGATTTGTTAATCGGCATAGAGAAACTGAGCCGAAGAGGGAATTGCGGCCTTCTGAATGTGAAAGGAATGTCTTTACTGAGAGGTATCCTTGGTATGAAGACAGTATCCCCCTTACCATATCCTGCAAGTATTGTTGCTTCAATACCACGAGGGATTATCTTTTGGACGACCAGACGCGTTCCATATTCCTGAGGTGCGATAAGTGTGGTAGCAATCCGGGTGGATCTAGAAAGTTAAGAAATTCTGTGGGGTGATTAACAATCCATATACTCTAGATGTTAAAATTTACACCTGGGTGAGATCGCGCTTTCTTGGTTAAGAGTGTGAAACGATGCCAAATTTCAAGGAAAAATAATTAACTCCCCATTCCACACTTAATTGAGGTGCAATTACACAGGGGAGACAACCGGGTGCAAAATTAAATTCAATCATCTTAAATTTAACTGAGAAAACTAAAGTTTAATCAGGGGGATTTAAAAATCCGCTATTCCACTTGTAGGACATGAGTAACCAATGCGTCAACTTTCGTTTAAATTGACTGTTATTTCCAAAAGTTAAGATGCTTTGCTGCGACCATAGTATGAATTTTAAAAGTGGTCCAAAAGGGTTCACTGCCCTCCCTAGGGGGTTTTCTTGTAGAATTCAAGTGATAACGAATGTGCGGTATTTTATCTTATGGCATCTTATGATATCAACATAGTGGTAAAGGCACCCCCACAAGAGAGTAATGTTGATATAGTAATAGAAACTAATACTATGGAGAGCATCCAGCAAATAGCTAACTCCATCCACCAGAGTATTAAGGTCACAATAGACTACCCCACTAAACACCCCAACCATAGACTACCAGTACTAGACACTGAACTCTGGCTGGAAATTGTGAAAAATAAAACCCAAATCCTTCATTCATACTATGCCAAACCTATGGCCTCAAAATACCTGATCCACCGTAACTCAGCCATTGCGGGCAATGCCAAATTCAATATTTGATGGCAGACCTCGTCAGAATATGAGAAATGTGTCACGCATGTGCGAGCCTACAGAATTAAAGAGACACATACAGTATTTCATTCACCGCATGCAGTTCTCAGGTTACAGCCATAAAGAAAGGTCAGAGTATACAAAGGAGCCATGAAGAAATTTGATAATATATGTAATGATAGGAATGGGATTTGCCCACTCTATAGGAACAAGTCAGGAACACTATAGAAAGGACAAAAAAGAAAATAGGGAAGGCCAACTCTTGGTATGATAGCCATAAATACCAGAGTGTCATGTTCGTTGACACCGCCTGGACGGTGGGGTGAACTGGCGTACCGCTTTAGACGGACCCTAGATAAACTTAAACTAGAATTAAGGTTGTTGAAAAGCCAGGCAACCCTATCACATCTATAATTGGTAGAACCTATCCTTTTAGTAGAACCCCCTGTAGGATAAGTATTGCACTGTATGTAGATTTAGCCCACAAACAAACTGTAAAGCCAGAAATGTAGTCTATAGTATAAGATGTATAGGGACGATGCAGTAACAAGACAATAACATCGTAGGGGAAACTGCAAGAAGCATAGGAGAGCGGGGTGTATGAACATTGGAGACACTCAAGGAAGGTAAAAAGCTCATCGATTCTGAACCACACGCCGACCAGGACACGGGGGATCAATCATAACATAGAGATTAAGATATTGTCCCACACATGCAACAGATGCAATAATAATAGACAATTACAGAAGCTACGCATATAATAGAAAATAAACCTAGCCTGAATAGAAAACTAGAATGGAGCACAATAGCACACACCACAACATATGACGATAGAGGATCCCGAAAACATAATAAACACACAGATAAATAAACAAATAGAAATGAATAACTATATATATGTATATTATATCTATGTATATATGTATGTATATATATATATATATATATATATTATATATAATATATCATATATATATATAATATTAGATATATTATATATGTATGTATGTATATGTGTATATGTATATATATATATATATTTTTTTTTTCGATTAGATTATTATTATTATTACTAATATTGTTGTGTATACATACATACAAGCATATGTAATGATAATAATGGGTGGATTGTAAACACATGAACAAAATTAGAACAAAAACAACAACAACAAAAACAAATACAAATTACATGAATGTATATAAACAGAAGATACAAATATTACAGGCAATCCCCTCACACAAACACCACTAAATAACATAGACGCACATAGAGATTAAGCATGCGCAAATGAAGACATACAATATAAATACAAAATGCTGATGGTTAGTAAGGAGAGACACAAATACGAAAGAAGAGAAAACAAAGGACCATGATGCGGTCACAGGAGTGTGACGAAAGAACTCTGGCCGAAAATAAGATTAAGTTAATGTAAAAAATAAATATCACTGAAGCAAAAAACACCAAATATATAGGCGTGTGTTTTTTATTGGCTAAATGGCAATAGACCATTCCGAAATATAACAATATATATATATATATATACTAGCAGTATCGCCGGCGTTGCTCGGGTTGTAAGGAAAATAACTATATAAGCATTTTTAGAGAGTTATAACCAAAAAATAGCAAAAACATGCATTAAAAATTGAAAAAAAAATTAAGGTAATTTTTTTTTTAAATCGTTGAACATCGTAGATATTTTTAGAGAGTTCTTTCCTTATATAAAAGCGAAAAAAAAATGCATTAAAATGGAAAAATATGATGGTAAATTTTTTTTAAATCGTAGACTCATCGTAGACGCGCGTAATACCAGAAGGCTCGATATGAATCACGACTATAAGATACCCGCTTTTTGGTTAACTGCACCGCAAAATGTGGGAGTAGTTACGAATCTAAATCGTAGGAGACAGACACCACAAACTTCACTCTTATATAAAGATGCTTTTTTTTCAGTCATAGAGTTAGCTTTATGAAGGTCTTCAGTAGAAAATCCTTCGAATTCTGACTTGCTGCTTGATATAAGGAAATTCGTATCCGTTTTTGTCAGAATTACAAATTTTGAAAACACAATAGGAACAAAATTTCGGAAAAAAAAAAATCTCCCATAATTCACGGAATTAAAATTACTCTTCGATTTTTGTACAAAACTGTATTGAAGTGTTTACGAAGTATAATACGTGTTTTCACGAATGTACTAAAGAGATTTACTCTGATATTCTCATTTAAATTGAATAGGTAAATTCGGGCGGTTTGTAACGAAAGGGTTAAACGGAT
>NW_021826944.1:5000-7500 GCF_006345805.1 Octopus sinensis | reverse complement strand
ATACATACATACATACATACATATATATATATATAATATATATATATATATAATATATATTATATATATATATATATAATATATACGACGGGCTTCTTTCAGCTTCCATCTACCAAATCTACTCACAAGGCTTTGGTCGGTCCGAGTTTATAGTAGAAGACACTTGCCCAACGTGCCACGCAGTGGTACTGAACCCGGAACCATGTGGTTGGTAAGCAAGCTACTTACCACACAACCACTCCTGCGCCTATATATATATATATATATATATATATATATATAATATATATATAATATATATATATATATATATTAATAAAAGAAATTTTCAGGATCAAGTAGAATCAAGGTACTTAAGTAACAAAGATACCAATGTAGAATCGGGTATGACATATCTGTGCCCTAACGTACTTACCAAAGAAAATATAGATGTATCCTTCCTATTAAGCATATATTCACAAGTAAGGACTAAATATACAAAGTATACGTAAAGTCACACAGGAGTATACTTCGGTACATATTCTATGGTCCACTGTACGCTCAAAATCCAACACAGGGAAGGTTTCGAGTGTGGTGAAGTACAAATAGTAACACAGATGGATAAATGTTTAATGATATAATCGATTTGTTCATCAAGAAAGAACGCCTCTGAAACAGCTGTAGTGAAGCTCTCTGCTCATCTGTGTTATATATATATATATAAAACAATAAATGGTGGGGTTGTATTGACCGCACGTGGAGAAATGATAGGCAAGGAAAAATTATAAAAAGGCAGAATGCTAAATTGAAAGAAAATTTTAATGAAAATGGGTGTATGGAAAATTTCGAAAAATTGATAAAATATATATATATTAATTCAAACCGGTTTTCGTCACAATGTGACTTTTCAAGAATTGTAAAGAAAAAATTTTTGTTAAATTTGAGGAGGGGGAAAAAAGAAAATTACATTGGTTTTTGCAAAAAAATAATAATAAATATTCAAAAATTAAAATATAGGTACTCCGATACATTGTAAAGTCTTTGTGTATCTTGAGTTTAATGATAGTTCTTGAAAAAATTACCTTGGAGGATAGAGATCCATGGGATTAAATCCATGTGCTGTTTAATTTAATTAAGGATGTCTCTTAAGTGAATGGCAAAACAGGAAGTAGTAGTCCAGTTCCTGTGAATAAGGGGAGACAACTCTATGGATTTTAAGCTCTTCAATTTGGGTTTATCAATTTTTTGTAATAAAGGGTGTTAATAAACCTTAAATTATAAAATTATCATTTTAGCTTCATTTGCATTATCTTTTTTTACATAATTGTTTGCTAACTTAACATTCAGATTTTAACACTTTATTTATATTGTTTTCTAATTATATAAATTTACATAAACCAATTTATAATTACATTTCAGATTGTTCTGTCATATATAATAAAAATAATAAATCGCACTGGGGTCGATATAATCGACTTAATCCGTTTGTCTGTCTTTGTTTGTCCCTTCTGTGTTTAGCCCCTTGTGGGTAGTAAAGAAATAGATATTTCGTCTGCCGTTACGTTCTGAGTTCAAATTGCACCGAGGTCGACTTTGCCTTTCATCCTTTCGGGGTCGATTAAATAAGTACCAGTTACGCACTGGGGTCGATATAATCGAATTAATCCGTTTGTCTGTCCTTGTTTATCCTCTCTGTGTCTAGCCCCTTGTGGGTAGTAAAGAAATATGTATTTCGTCTGTTTTTACGTTCTGAGTTCAAATCCCGCCGAGGTCGACTTTGCCTTTTATCCTTTATATATTAACGACGGGTTTCCTTCAGTTTCCGTATACCAAATCCACTCACAAGGCTTTGGTCGGCCCGAGGCTAAACCAGAAGATACTTGTCGAAGTTGCCACACAGTGGGACTGAACCTGAAACTATGTGGCTGGGAAGCAAGTTTTTTACCACACAGACACTCCTGCGCCTGAACACACACACACACACTCGTATATATATACCCATATGGGTTTAGGTGATAAGGCCGAACGTGCGAAGTGGAATTTCAAATGACTTAGATATAAGCATATCAATAGTTTGACAGACCGAACACTCGGCTTTCTGCGTTTTTAAATGAATTCGGGGTAATTGTGAAAGACGGCCTTCAAAAAGCTCATATAAAAAAAACCCCCAAAAACATGCAAAATAATAGCGTCAGAATAAGTATTTGGGTGGGGGTGGGGCAAATATCTTAAAACATTTATTTGCAGTTTTAGAACAACGGTTATTACAGAAAAACTTTATAAAGTGTACTGTTCTTTTTTATCATGCCACGCGTAAAGAAGAAATGGCATACGAGAATATATATTCGTAAAACACACACACAAACACACACACACACACACACACACACACCACACACACACACACGCACGCACAAACATGTATAAAAGATAATTTATACTTACATATATATATGTACATATACACATACATACAAATACATACGCACATACAAATACACACACGCACACACAACAAATA
>NW_021826944.1:0-2500 GCF_006345805.1 Octopus sinensis | reverse complement strand
AATAAATAAAAGATTTTGCCTTTTATGCATAGTAGTCAGACTAACCTTCATTATTTTATTGAATTAGCTGCATATTTTGCCATGGTAGGAAAACGTTTCTATCGATCGATTTTATTCAAGGTAGGCACAGCCTACGTTGCCTACCTAGGAAGCACGACCTTGTACATACATATATTAATTTTATTATTCTTTTTTATTTGTTTCAGTCATTTGACTGCGGCCATGCTGGAGCACCGCCTTTAGTCAAGCAAATCGAGCCCAGGACTTATTCTTTGTACGCCTAGTACTTATTCAATCGGACACTTTTGCCGAACCGCTAACTTACGGGGATGTATATGTATATATGTACATATATAGATGTATATCTATCTATATGTACTATCTATCTATCTATCTATCTATCTATCTATCTATCTATCTAAAATTGATATATATATTCGCGTTTTCAAAATCTTTTTACAATTATACCCACTCGTACACGATCTACTCTTATTATAAATATATATATGCATTATATATTATATATATATATATATAAGATATATATATATAGATTCATATATATATATTATATATATATATAATATATACAACACATATGTATATATACATTATACATCCATACACACACATACACATATATAGTAGAATAATAAGTTAGTCAGAACGTTAGTCGAATATTTTTTTTTGTTATTTACATCTTATTACATTTTTAGCGCATTCTTCCGTTATCGGATAACGGAAGAAAGCGCTAAAAATGTAAATAAGATGTAAATAAATAAAATATATATAATCATCCAACATTTTGACAACCTAATTATTCTAATATACAATATATCTGTACATCACTTCAAAAATTTATATATATATATATATATATAATATATATATATATATATATATATATATATATATATATTATATATTATTTATACTATCATAGATATGTGTTATATTGTGTGGGTGTTTGTGGCTGCAGTCAATGACTGAAACAAGTAAAAGAACACACACACACACACAAACACAACACACCACACACACACCCACACACCACAAACACACACACATCTATTTAAGCTAAATGTTATTCAAAGGACTTCACCTGAGTCTGGGAATAATTAATAAATGTCCTGCTTTTGTCTTTTCCTCATTATTGTCAAAGTACTTGAATTTGTTTACCGAATCTTGTGATACGTACACTTAATTTTCTTTCATTGTATGTATGCATGTATGTATGATGTATGTATGTATGTATGTATATGTATATATATATATATTATATATATATATATAATATATATATATATATCTTTCTTGGTCTGACCGTTGTCCGTGCAACATTGATATTCTTCCCTGCATCTCTGCCGTAAGGCTTCATTTCCACACGCGCCAGCTAAATTCAATTCGTCCTTAATCGAAAGACACCTGTTGTTATGTCCTGTTCTTATTTTTATTGTATTTTTTAAATTGTATTTATATTTGTGTAACTTTTATTTGTCCGACCTTGTTTTTGTATACATTAGCTGCTTTCTTCCAAGGAATCTAAAGCTCTTAGCTTAGTTTATCCTTGGGGCTGGCCACATTGGAACAATCTCAAGAATAATTAGCCGAAATTGCGAGGATAATCTGGTGCTTGACTGAAGAAAGAAAACTTCGAATGACCCATCCTTGTTTTCTTTGTATCACCTATCTGGATGCTTTGTTATCCCCTTTTGTATCACCTAGCTGTCCGGATGTTTTGCGTTCTTGTGCCATTTTGTATTATATATATATATGTGTGTGTGTGTGTGTGTGTATGTGTGTGTGTGCGCGCGCGCACGTGTGTGTATGCATGTGTCTGTAGATCAGTGAATTTATTTCACTTGAAGTTTTATAAGTTTTCAACAGCGATTTAGCACCGACAGCTAGCAAAGCCAAGCTACTCCAGACTGAGGAAGAGCAACAACCTTGGAACTAGTCTCTGGAAGCTGGCTTTGTTGCGCGGAGGTGCTTATCTCCCCTGTTTGAAAACTTAAGGACACAACACGCTTGTGTCACGTAGCCAACTAGAAACGGTTTTTCTTGGAGCTAAATAGCAGTAGCATTCTTCCCTTTCCTAGAACTACCATCACTTTATATATATATATATATATCGTTTTTAGAAAAACACAAATCCGGTTAAGAAGCACACTCTGAGAAGTAGAGCAGTCCATATTTATTTACTGGCGAAGGCCGGTTTATGGGGTTACTCTGGGTTTCGCGGCCATAAAGCGTTTAACTTTATGATGCATCGTCAAACTCCAAGTCCTGTTGGCCTAAAACCTCATCAAAAAAAAAAATGGAGGGGAAAGTTTCGTTATAGATCTAAACAAGAGAATTATCTCCCTTTTCTAATGGCTATCGACTTTCGGCTACAGGCAGTGTTGCCATTATTCGGCTGTGAGAGTAAACGATAGGTGATTATCTCCCTTCCCATTAGCTATCAACTCCGGCTGTGCGCTATTTTGCGGTTCTCAAAACG
>NW_021826943.1:0-7500 GCF_006345805.1 Octopus sinensis | reverse complement strand
GTACTGAAAAAAAAATCTGAAGTTATTACATATTACAACAAAACAAAAGAAGTAGACACCCAAGATACGATGGTAATGACATGCACTTGCAAAAGAATGACTCGAAGATGGTGTTTGGTTATATTCTACTAGCAGCTAAGTCCGGTTTCACCCGGTCTGTTTGGATGATGTGGCTGTGATCGTTTTCGGTTAGGCATATGTGAATGAAAATTAAGTTCAGGCGTGTACATGGTAGCTAGAAGCAGGCAAATCTCCCTCAAAACACCCTACTGTCTTAATCTGACAATTCTGCCTATTATGTAGTTTCAATGAGAAACTAACTAAAGATCAAGATTATTAACCCCACAAAGAGGTGAAAGAAGAGAAACAGCATAGCGAAAGTTTTGGCTGACTATCATCCTGTACTCCCCTTGTTGCTAGCGAAATGGTATATACCGGCTGTGCGAGCAGTTGGTTGCTTTAATGGCAGAACAAACAGGGGAATTCCATTAGAAAATGTTTTAATCGATTTTCTCAATAAGTATGGGGGCTAGAAAAAAACTACAAACCGCATTCCAATCTATGCACCCATCTCCACATGTGTGCCCTTTTTACACGCGAATCCACCCAGCCGTTTGGCTGTGAACCTCAAGACAAGAAAGAATACAATGATCCAATTTATATTATAGACAACATGATTGATATAAGTGCAGTGAATGCTTTCATTGTTTTTAAACAGCTTCACTTGCTAAGTTTCAAGGATAGAAGAAGACAGTGCCTAATTCAGTTAGGAAAGGAACTTGCTGGAGTTAATGCTAAACAAGAACATGAGAAACAATCTTCGAGTTCCGCTAACATTTCTCAACCAAACAAGAAAAGAAGACAATCTTCAACCTCATTAGAGATTCCTCAGCTAAAGAAAAAACCGAAGATGTTCTTTGTGTGGCCCAGAAAAAGACAGGGAAACTCGTATTACATGTAAGAATTGTAATATCCATGTTTGCCAAGAATATTCCAATGTCGTTTGCATTCACTGCCATGAAGAGCAGTAATTCCGTATTTTTGTAATTTTAAAATTTTCTAACTTATTCTGTAAGCTGTATTATAAAAATTTGTGAGGAACAGTAATTCTTCATTCACCTGATAGCATATATAATGTGGCTAAGAAATAGTAGTGGTTTGAATAAAAATTTAATTAAAAGAAAAATATTGGGTCCATTGGACCCAGTTGGTGATTAGTGGCATATATTTTCTCTGGTAGACCAAGGGTTAGACAAGTTGATCAACTGTTTTTATATTATTGACTGTCATGAACATTTAAACTTGTCAACATTGAAACTTTTAAACATGTTTTTCTAATCCATAATTCTAAATTTTTACCACTGATAAACAAAAAAGTATTGTTGAAACTAGTTTGGTAAATATGTAAATAAATTTATTTTAAAACAATTACAAGTGTTTCAACAACAAATTTGTCAAAATTTTTTTCCTGCGAGGAAATGCACCCCCTTTTTTGCTATATACATATGTGTGTGTGTGCGAGTGTGTGTGTGTGTGTGTGTGTGTGTGGTGTGTGTGTAAGTATGTGTGTGTGTGTGTGTGTGTGATTACGTGCGTGCACATTCATATATATATATGTATGTATATATGTATGTATAAACGACTGAACAAACGAATATACATATATATATACATACATACATGCACATACATTCACACATACATGCAGGAAACCGATTGGGAGAGCAATGTCTATCATCGCCACAGATGGAGGAAGCAGATTAAGGAGGGGAGTCGACACCTTTAAAAGGGCACGTATTCTGCATGTAGAATTTAAACGTGCTGCTCGAAAGCGCACTGCTAGCATAGTGAATGGGGAAAGCTTAGTTTGCAATGTTTGAGGTCGTGTATGCTTGTCAAGAGCAAGGCTCATTAGCCATCAACGGAGCGCACATTGTTCTTAAAGGTCAGCACTGGTCTTCCTCGGACACGAGTGGACGGCCATCATCCTGTATGTATACATATATATGTGTGTGTGTGTGTGTTAGTGGCTCAGTGGTTAGAGCGTCGATCTTACGATCGTGAGGTTGTGAGCTCGAATCCAATTTTATAGTAAAATATTATATTATATTAAATTAGAGACAAAACCACATTAGGCAAATCAACAATGAAAGACTTAAGCCAATACATATGTATTGGCTTAAGTCTTTCATTGTTTGATTTGCCTAATAGTGGTTTTGTCTCTAATTAATATAATATATATTATATATATATGTATATATATATATATATATATATATAATATATATATATATATATATATATATATAATAGTTATCGCCATACTAATATGGCATTCTTATAAAAATAAGAATAAAGCTGTCCGCTTATTAGCTCCATGAGGCCATCGCCTTAAGTTAGCTATTTGATACACAAACTGTATCCATATAACCTTCGAACAAGGGAGGTCAGTCGCTCCACACTACTTGACCGACAGCTACAGACGCGTTTCGGGGTATTGCCCCTTTTCAATGCAGCGTAGTCAGACCAGTAGGTGTCGCTTCCGACAATCTCTTATTATATTATATTATATATAGGCGCAGGAGTGGCTGTGTCGTAAGTAGCTTGCTAACCAACCACATGGTTCCGGGCTCAGTCCCACTGCGTGGCATCTTGGGCAAGTGTCTTCTACTATAGCCCCGGGCCGACCAATGCCTTGTGAGTGGATTTGGTAGACGGAAACTGAAAGAAGCCTGTCGTATATGTGTATATATATATATATGTGTGTGTGTATGCGTGTGTGTGTTTGTGTGTGCGTGTTTGTCCCCCTAGCATTGCTTGACAACCGATGCTGGTGTGTTTACGTCCCCGTCACATAGCGGTTCGGCAAAAGAGACCGATAGAATATGTACTGGGCTTACAAAGAATAAGTCACGGGGTCGATTTGCTCGACTAAAGGCGGTGCTCCAGCATGGTCGCAGTCAAATGACTGAAACAAGTAAAAGAGAGAGTAAAAAGAGTATATATATATATAATGTTCAGTTATAATAAAAACAATTTTAAATTAATCTTATGGGTTACTCTAGACTTTCGTAGAGTACAAATTTAATATTCTTACGCAAGAATGTTATTGGGAGTGACTACGAAGTTTCGGACAGCTAAGTCATTATACACTCTCCATTATAGATTGCCGTTTTCTTTGTACCACGTCCACATGGAGTTGTTTATTGGGCATAACATAACGAAACACTGTTTAAGGAATAAGCATTTTAACTCAGTGTAGGTTTTGCTAAATGCGTTCAGTTTGAAATTGCTAATTTCGCTCTGAAGTTACAGGTATTTACTTTGCCATCATTGTATTACAAACACGAGGAGCGCAATACAAAGAAATAAGGGGACAATATATATATACAGCCATAAATACGTAAATATCTCGATCTAAAAGTTGCTTGTTCTTTAGTTAGAATGTAGAGCGAGATCAAGTGGGAACGAAACGAAATATTGCGCTCGCGTAGAATCTATTTCACAAAATGAGGCCGTGTATTGATATATTTTATGCTGTTCTTTCACTTTAAAGAGAAATAAGATTTCGCATGTATTTATACTTTTATGTGCGTATATAAAATAAAAGTAAGGTATTTTGAATAGAAAAAATCAAAGGCTGCCCGATGTTTCAACTCGGTATTTACCAGTTATTATTTATAGCAGTTGTGTGTTTCGAGATCCACTTCAAAAAATGATTTCACCTTCTGACGAAAGTTTATAAATTCCTATGACGTCAACAATGTGTGTGGTGTGTGTGTGGTGTGTGTGTGTGTGTGTGTGTGTGTGTGATATTAACCTATGTATAACAGTGTGTTTGTGTGTGTGAAAGGTTATGTAAAGTCTTTTTTTTCTTACTGTTTATACATGGCACTCTCTACATTGAATCTGTCATTTAAGTTTCATATTCTTTCTCATCAATCTTCACGAAAAATAAATTCAATTGTTAGTGAAACTAATTCTACACAGACCAGCAAATGTTATAGGAGACTATTGTTGGGCCATAGAATTGGGTGAAATTACAGTCATTCTAAATAGAGGACAAGTTCCACCGGTCTGCGAGAATAAAAAGATTTATTTGGCCTGTGATCCAGCTGATGTTGAGTTATTGTTCCAAACAGGTTATTGAACAATGTCAGAGCAATATGAAGAAATAACTCATTTCTTGAAAGAGAAGAAAAAAAAAGAAAAGGAAAGAATTGTCAAAAGAAATAATCAAAAAATCTAATGAGATAGCACATTTTTATAACCACCTTCACAGTGAATCATCGATCTATCGTCATCACCACTGTCAACATCACCACCTCCACTATCATCATCATCATCATCATCATCATCAGTATCATCAAGGAATTCATATGAGACTTAAATATTCAGGTTCTTAACACCAACATTTAAGCCAAGGAGCGAATACATTTTGCGTTATCGGAAAAATATGACAGGCGTAGCAGTGTTAGTAAGAAGCTTGCTTCTCAACAATGCGATCTTGGGTTCAGTCCCAAGTACGTGACATCTTGGGCAAGTTTCTTTTTATATAACCATAGGCCGATCAAAGCCTTTGTGAGTAGATTTGGCAGACAGAGACTGAAAGCTTGTCGTGTGTGTGCGCGTGTATGTTGTGTGTGTGAGAGTGCGTGTAAGTGTGTGTGAGTGCGTGGGAGAGAGAGGTGAGATAGATAGATAGAGAGAGAGAGAGAGAGAGAGAGAGAGAGCAGACAGGCAGACAGACAGACAGGCAGGCAGACAGACAGACAGACAGACAGACAGACAGACAGACAGACAGACAGATAGATAGATAGATAGATAGATAGATAGATAGATAGATAGATAGATAGACAGACAGACAGACAGACAGATAGATAGATAGATAGATAGATAGATAGATAGATAGATAGATAGATAGATAGATAGATAGATAGGTGTTGGTATAACAGCAACACCAACAACAATAGCGGCAAAAGCAGCAGCTGAGGTTATTGTAATTCCTCGCCATATTGCGGATCACCTATCGCGGTTTATTATTTAAGCTTACGTCGATTCCTCCGTGGTGTTGTTTTTGCATTTATGATAAAACAAATATATACAAGTTATTAAAATAATTTTAAAAATATGCAGTACAAAACTGTTTCTACTTCGCGGATTTTCGCCTAATCGCTGAAGGGTAGAGGTTGGAACGTAACACCCGCGATAGTCGAGAGATTACTGCATACGAATAATGGCGATGGCAATATTGAATACTGTCATTAACACTGAAAGAGGATGGTGATGATGATGATGATGATGATGATGATGATGACGACGATGATGATGATGGTGCTGGTGACGATAGTTGTGAAGATGATGGTCGTGTAGGTCGTACCTTATTATAATAATGGTTCGATGACAGGAATTGTAATTAATGATCAAGGTAGATAGTAAGGGTGTGGACGGCGACGGGGATGATTGCTGATGGGGACTGTTGTGGGGTGAGGATTATTGATGTTAATGTTGATGATGATGATGATGGTGTTGGTGATGATGATGGTTCTAGTGCTACTGCTGCTTACCGCTCAGTGACACATGATAGTAAGTATTGTGGACTAATTGTGGGTGACACGGTCGTATATAACAAATATAAAACACGTTTGACCGGTTTGCATTTGAAAGGGCGGGGACTTCCCTCATTGACGGTCATATTGAACTCATTAAAATAAAATTTAATGTAAAGTAAAAAGAAACAAAATTATGTTTTGATTGGGTTCGGATTCCCGCAATGTTCAATTGTTAATATTTTCTATTTCCTTAAGGTGGCGAGCTGGCAGAAACGTTAGCACGCCGGGCGAAATTCTCAGCGGTATTTCGTCTGCCGTTACGTTCTGAGTTCAAAGGTCGACATTGCCTTTCATCTTTCGGGGTCGATTAAATAAGTGCCAGTTATGCACTGGGGTCGATATAATCGACTTAATCTGTTTGTCTGTCCTTGTTTGGCCCCTCTATGTTTAGCCCCTTGAGGGCAGTAAAGAAATAAGAATCGTTGGCTCACCAGGCAAACAACTTAGCAGCATTTCGTCCGCCTTTACGTTCAGAGTCGAATTGCTGCCAGTGTCGACTTTACCCTTCATCTCTTTGAGCACTGGGGTCAATGTAATCGTCTGGCCCACCCCACTAAATTTCTGGCTTTCTGCCAAAATTTTAAATCATCTTCCATTTCTTTAGAGCCGCCAGCGAAATTTTTTGTCGGACCCCAGTTTTGAACTCATTTGCATACAGCTAATCAGAGCTCAACTTTCAAACTAATTTATGAGCGCATAACAAGTGACGGGTGATAAGGTGAGGTTACTTGGGTAAGGAATGACCATGCTTCTTTTCTCCTTTAATAATGCTTGTTGTTCTTGTTCTTGTTACAACTATGGCTGCCTCTGCGTAGTTATTTATGTTGTTGTTTACTTTGTAAAACAGTAAGGGGAGAGGGTTGCTAGCGCGTCACCCTCTACGCACATTTTTCCCATTCACATCTTTACCATATGGGGCCCTAATAAAATCCGATCATAGGTATAGATGCAACTCTAAATACTTGTCTCCTTCTAAAATCAAAATACATTAAAGAACCCAATGTAATGTAATATATTGTTCAATGATGTTCTTTAATGTATTTTGCGCATGTGAATAGTATGTACGATATGCTTATGTATATATATGAGGCTACACTCATGAAGTATCGAAGAGAGTTCTATGAAAAGCAAAGTTAGATTGTAAGCAGACTTCAAAAGTTCTCTAATGATGCACAGTTTTATAAAAGTTTTGTAAAAATGTTTGTTAGCTTCACAGAAAAGGAAAATCCATCCATAATAATGCAGGTGTAATTTCCGGAGATATGAGGAAATATTTCATACTCAGAGAAGATGAATGTATCCATAATATGAGATGTACTTTCCTGATATATGAGAAGATGTTGATCACACTTCTATTCGTTTCACAAAACTACTTTGGAAGAAGAGATTGACTATATTGGCTAAAAGAAGTCTCAAAAGAAATCAATGAAGTTTTTTTTAAAAAGCCTTTTATAAAACTGTGCATCATTAGAGTACTTTTGAAGTCTGCTTACAATCTAACTTTGCTTTTCATAGAAGTCTCTTCGACACTTCATGAGTGCAGCCTCACCTCCTAGGATGTTTGTAAAACTCATATGTGTTTTGGCTGATGAATACGGGACACTTGTATTTGCTGCAATATTTGCAGCTTTTAATAAAGCTGTTCTTCGTATGAAACAATTGTACTGAACAACTAATCCATTCTTGTTGCTTTTTTCTTGTTTATAATCACCCCACATTATTTTATGGTTAATACCATATAGATTTCTGGTGGATCTAAGTTAAGTACCGCATTCATGTGAATTCATTAAAACTCACTTGAATCTTAATTGTTTATATATATATATATATATATGTGGTGGGTGTGTTGTGTGTGTGTGGGTGTGTTGTGTGTGTGGGTGTGTTGGTG